>NC_052518.1:2552113-2819270 GCF_014356525.2 Nilaparvata lugens | reverse complement strand
GAGCATAAATATAAATAAGTATCCTTGCTAATAATATATATTCATGGTAACAAAAATTCCTCTAATATTAATTATTTTGTGATCTAGTTTGAAAATATTGATACTTTTTCCTTCAAATTGGCAAACAGCTTTACTGATTCCATATTCCTAACCAAATTAACTTGTCTGTTTATAATATGTTATAAAGATACTATTATACTAAATTCACTGATTCTACATCAACTCTAAATCAGCACCCCTCCAATATCAATTACTCCATAATTATTATTCATTTGAAAAAATATCAATATCAATATTAAAATGTTTGATAAAATAGGTATCAATACTAATTCATTCAAAATGTCAATACAAAGCATCACTGATTAAACAATCATAATAATATAAACTCTTTCAACATTGATTACTTCAAAATTATTTTTTTAATAATACTTATTTCTAGAAATTGACAAGTCAAAGCCTACTAATTCTATAATTATACACACATCATTTCTAAATATTAATCACTTCATATTTCTTTAAAAAATATTACCACCTATTTCTTTAATTTGTAAAGCCATAGCTCAGCTCATATTGTTAAAATTCATCATCATCATCATCAGTGGCGCTACAACCCGCTACAGGTCTTGGCCTCCTCCAGTATTCGCCTCCATTCGTCTCTGTCTTTCGCCCTCGCTTTCCAACCTCTGGCTCCAATCACTTGTGCGTCCTTGTCACACCGTCCATCCAGCGCAGTCTCGGCCTTCCTGGTCTTCGCCTCCCTTCCATCCTGTACAGCATGAGTCTCCTTGGTGGGTAGGTCTCATCTGCCCAATAAGGTGGCCACCCATCGCAGTCTACCAATTTTTATCATTTGACCACATCAGGTTCACAATATACTTGGTAGAGCTCCTCATTCTTCCTCCCCGCCAGGTCTCATCCACTTTTACCCACCACAGATGCTTCGCAGTACCCTCCTCTCAAAACTTTGAGTTGGCTCTCGTCTTTTTGGACAGTGTCCATGTTTACTGCCATACATGAGTACTGGCAGGATTAGCGAACGATATATTTTAAACTTTGTGGCTCTGCTCAGCACTTTGTTTTTTATATACTTGGAGAGACCATAGAAGCATCTGCTGGACAGGAGAATTCTCCTTTCCACCTCCTTTTAGTTCTTTTTACCATCGACGAGGGAGCCCAGGTATACAAAATCATCTTTCACCTCAAAACAGTTATCATTCCTGAAGCCTCTCCCGATGTTGTGGTTCGTTGAAATTACTTGTACTTATTTTTTCAAATTGGCAAGCTAAAGCCTTATTGATTCTTTTAAAGTAGTAGCATCCATCCTCTAATAATAGGTAGTTACTTCATAATTCATTGAAAAATATTAAACCAATTTCTTCAAATTGACAAGCCCAATCATACTAACATTTACTACTCTAATTTTTATTGTTTCTTAATCCATTAAAAAATATTAATACCGTACTGATTTATATAATATGAGGGTAGATGTGGAGGCCAAATATTATTGTAATTCCTAGTTCATTATGATTTCATTTCTTCAGGCAATACATTTTTCAATTGTTATTCAAGTACAGAAATCGTTGCTTTGTAAAAATAATTGTACAGATACGGTTTTATATGTCGTCACTGTTCAAGAATGGTTGGCTAAGAGTAGAGATGTGCAATAATGTCAGCAACCAGGGGGACAAAGAAAACGAGGCCGACCACGCAACAGATGATTGGACGACGTGGAGGCAGACCTTCAATCCTTGGGCGTCAGAAGGTGGAGACAGCGAGCACAGGACACAGATTCATGGAAAAGGCTTGTGGAGGAGGCCAAGGTTCTTCAAGCCCCTTAGAGTCAATGAGTAGTTGTTATAAGTTTTTTGTATGATTTATTGTTCTTTCAATTCAATTTATAGATTATTCTATCTGTCCAATGTTTATTTGTTCATCTTTTGTTTATTTGTTATCTGTTTATTGAAATCTGTTTATCAAATTTGTGATTCATCTTTATAAGGAAGTACATATATTCAATGTGCATTGCGAGTACAAATCATATACCATATCATCTTAAATACATCATGCTGATCATTATCATTAACTAATATTTTTTCTTCTCATTCAATAATTATTTATTTTTCCCAATCATTTCTTTATACTGGATTGTTGCAGTGTTGTGTTTTTCAGTTAAACTTATGAAGTTTTTTTTGTTTCAGATTATAAAATTTCAGCTTCATTCTCATAGACGAACATTGGAATACTTCTATAGAGTGAAGCCTTCAACTGTTCTTATAGTGGAGCCTATGCTGTTACGTCCGGAATTTTATTAGTGAAGTTTAGTAGCGAAGTTAATTAGTGCAATTACAGCAGTGATAATCCAGTGGTTAGTGAAGTAAATGTGTAACTGTTTGAACTTCACGACGAAGGTTTGGCTACCCTACTTCATGACTCAAAGGTTAGTGGAGAAGTCTCTTTTCCTATCAAGTGTGAATTCTTATTTCAAAATTAACTTTGATTCTTTCAAATCTATGTCTCAATCACTTCATTCTGATAGAATTCAAGCAAATAGTGAGGTCTACGTTATAATGGAAGTATCTGATCAACATTGGCGTTGCTATCCTTGTCTATCATCCAACAAAGCAGATGGAGCTATCCTTACTAGCTCCGCAACGTTCCCAGTTCGTTCTTTAGCAATGCAGAAATATTAATAATCAATTGAAAACATACTTAAACTCAATCCTGAAATATTTCATTAGATCATTTAAGAATATATCATTATAAAATAAATTATTATGATTAGATAGAATAATTAAATTGAATCATCTTATTATTATTAAATCGATTTATCAAATTAATTGGATAAATTATTTTGAAAAAAATATTTGTTGTATTGGAGTCCAATACTGCAGTTGTAGAAAAAATTTGTATGTAAAGGTATAAAGGTTAATTTTTTCTTTTTGTGTAGTTGAGAAGTTGATATTGTGGTAATTATTCATATTAAATGAAAAAGACTAAGATATTGTCAAAAAACCACAGATTCATTGATACTTAGAAAGACCGGTTTCGGTGATAACACCATTGTCAATCTCTGATAAAGACCGAAACCGGTCTTTCTAAGTATCAATGAATCTGTGGTTTTTTGACAATTTCTTAGTCTTTTTCATTTAAGAGGTAAAATTTGTATGTATTTGATATAAAGGTACCTCCTTGATAAGTCCAGTGTCCCTTCAAACAGTGTCTCTAGCACAAAAAAACATGGCTAAATCTTCACAATATACTGTGCTTATTGTACTGGCGCTTCTCATTGGATTGAAAGTTGTATTCATGAGCGAGGTCTACTGTTCGCAGAACTACTAGTTACTCACTGTTGTTGATTTTTTCGTCGTTGTCGTGAAGATGGCGTTATTGTGTCAATAGTGGTTTCCAGTCTCAGGCCTGGTTGCACAAATTCTTGTTAAATTTAAATCATGATTGAATGTCACGAAAACCAATCAGAGAAGAAGGCTCCTCTGATTGGTTCTCTGGGTATTTAATCACGGTTTAAATTTAACAGGCTTTTGTGCAACTGAGACTCAATCTCCGTTTTGGTTGGAGGGTGTTTTTTGGCTGGGAATATTTGTTTTCTGTTATCTGTTCCAGAAATGTCAATATTGTTGACGAGATGAAAGTGAGGTGTTTTGAGGTGGCTGGGACACGATGAGAGGATGAGTGACTCAAGAAATGTAAAAAAGTCTTCAGAAATAACCCAGAAGGGAGAAGGCTGAGAAGACGTCCGCGAAAGCGTTGGCTGGAGGATTAGGAGGACGATATTAGGAAGCTGGGTGTCAGGGGATGAGACGTAAGGCTGCTGATAGAGACGAATGAAGAGGCTTTCTGAAGGCGGTCAAGGCTCTGAATTAGCTGTATTGCCAAGGAGTAAGTAAGTATATTTGTTTTCATTTTTAATTAATTATTTATTTATTTATTAGGTAAGCACAAACAATACAATGATCGGGAAAGAAAAAACAGGTTATTGCCCAAAACTTTTTCAATTTCCTAATTTAGTTACAAATTGTCCAAATATTATACATAGGTTATGTCCATTTCAATTTTCTACACCAAATCACATTCTGAGAGTATAGATTAGAATAAAAACAATTTTAAATTTGTATAGATTGATAGTAACACTTTTGTAAAAACATGGAAAAAAACGTTAAATTCACAAAATAAAGAATAAAACCACTTAAATTTTGAGCTCGAAAATATAACGTTCACCTTAGCTACATAACAGCTTAGCTTCATTGGTTATTATAATAGTTAACGATTTCCAGTCTTGAACACAGAAGTTTTGGTTGGAGCGAGTTTTTTTTTCAAAGGTCTCGTTGTTCGAAGAAATATATTATTGCGGTTGATGCCCACATGATCGTTTTGCTTGTGCATGGCTGATTTATGAGATGATCAAACGTCCATGCCTACCGGTGGGATCCGAATCACGACCAAGCTGTGCTAGCAGACTGAACGTTATAACGCCCCAGACCACTAGACCAACCTGTCAGTGATATTGTCATCGGAATATTTGAGTCTCAACTGTGATTGCAGTTACGTCGACAAACCCCATCAGTGCATCTCCAAATATCTATTGTTCCTCAATGATGATGGGAAGTTGTATTTGTGATTGTATATCAGACATTAGACCAGCATAATGTTGCTGTGAAGATTGAGGTGTTTGTCAGTGGACCAGCCTACCAAAACCCTCTTTATGAAATGCTGCCACCAAATGAGTTAAAGTGTGCTATATTGTTGTTTTGGACAGTTTATTAAACAACTTAGGTAACAGTATTCTAAGAATGACAGTAAAATATTAGTGTTCAAATGAACTGGGTTATTCAGTGTTTTTTGGGTTGACATATTGAGACGGTTTCAACTGAATAGACGTGTTAGAGGATGTGCACGTATACCGACCGTCGGTCCCGGCTGAAATAAAACAGCCCATTGTCTGCTCAAATATCACTGCATATATTCAGGCTAAGTGGGACCTTCCTGTAGAGAGCCCCCCACCACCATAACTCCATTCAAATTTAATTTTCAACTAGTTACATATTAGTGAAGTGTGCGCTTTCAATCTGTCCTTTTTACTATAATTGATTCATCCTCAAATTGACTGCTTAAAGTGTTTCCTCTCAGACTTGTGAGTGAAGTTATAGCTTTCAAGTGTTGCCAGACCTATTTTGGATCCAAAAGCGAGGAACAATAGAATCTTTTGAATTAGAATCCCAGTTTGTGAATAGTGATTTAATGTCAGTGGCGGGGATTGGGGGGATGTCACAATAATAATAAGTGGGATGGTGAGGGTTCTTCATACAATTTAACATACATAGATATTAACTGTGGTTCACAAGATAATGAAGAGAAAAATGGTGCTAACTTAGGAAAATGTAGATGTTCACATTTACCCACTACATTTGTTGGTAGGCCTAATAAACTACTAATTTTGGGTATGTTCTAATTACAATTAACATACAATTTAAAATACATCAACTATTGATATTAACTGTGGCAAACTAGGTAATGGCGCAAAAATGGTGCCAACTTAGGAAGATTTAGAACTTCACATTTACCCACTACAGCTCTTAATACTAAACCACTCATTTTGAATCTCTTATAAGTTTTATAGAAAATGGTTTGTCATGCAATTTAACATACATCAAATACTGATATTAACTGTGGCTAACAAGGTAATAGAGAAAAAAGATGCCAACTCAGGAAGATGTAGATGTTAACATTAACCAACTGTTAATTTACTATTTTACAATTAATTACAATTTTAATTTACAGTTAATTTACAATTTTCATTGAACAAGAATTTTAAAGTATCATATATTTTCCCACTTCAATTAATCTACTTCTTGGATAAGTCATGATTAGAAAAAGCATGAATACTTCATAACAAAATTATAAGAATCTAAATACAATTTCTATGTAGCGCCAATTATTACCCTATTTGTTAATTCTTTGAAATATTATCACATTTTTCTAGACAGCATGTTCTATCTCTTTTATAATTTTTTTGATGTTACATCATTCAAAGATTTGAACCATTCCCTTAATGAAATTTTTCCAATTTACAGCATGTAATTCTTGCATGAAACTCTTTCCTCTTAGTTATGACAGACAACTTTCTTCAAGTAGAACTATAGGTTTATTTCCAGTAAAAAGGGTTGACAACCCAATTTTATAGACCTATAGTCTATAGACCTCCAGCCAAGTTGTAATTAATAGCTGAATAAAGGTATTTAGCCTTCTAATGTTCTATATAAAACTGCTATTTTAGTTTTTTAACTTCAGTAATTTTTCAAAATTTGTATAAAAATATTAATAACTAGAAGTTTTATTGTTCCATTCAATTCTCATTTAAAATAATATTTCAAGTTTTATTTCTTCCATTTATATTTCATTGTCCCAACATTGTAAAGGCTTGGGACCCCCAAGTCTAGTTGGTACATTTTATCTTCGATATATCATCATATTTATCTTTTCAAATTAATTATTATTTGTTTTTAAATGATTTTGAGTACCACATATAATGCTATTTGTAATTGAGTTCACAAAACTCAAAACCAAAATTTGATATCTATCATTGTAATTCCAAATTCCATGTTTTCAACTCTTTCAACTTATTAATGAAAATGTCCAGGACTATCAAGTCTAGTAAACTTATATTTTTGTTCGATTTATAGTTCAATTAATTTTTCAATTTTTGAAAATTTTCTATAGGCCCAACTCCCAAGTTCAATAACTTTTACCAAAAGATTCATTTTTACAGAAACCTCAGTTGAAAATTCATATAAATTCTTGTCTGTTATTTAAAAAATTGTATTTAAATATATATTTTAGCAGAAGTCACAGTTAAAAATTCATATAAATTCTTGTCTGTTATTAAATTTCTCCAGTCCAACTATTGTGAATCTAGCTCTAGTTAGTTTGTAAGTGAATAAATTAAACAAATACTATTGTCTATTGTAAGTAGTCTACTGTATTTGCTCGCGTATGATGCGCACCCCAAAAACTAGAGTACATTTTTATGAAAAAAATACCGTAAATATATTATCAAAGCTTTTATTTGAAACAGCGTATATAATGATTATTGATCTACAAAATATTCATTTAATTAAGTTGAAATAAAAAAGATACTGTCAGATCCACATAATTTATTCGGGCCAAACTTAAGTTTCAATGCACTAGGGCATCATCTTCAGTGGTCTTTTTTCATCTGAATATGATGCCTTAGTGCATTGAAACTAAAGTTTGGCTCAAATAAATTATGTGCAACTGACAATATCGTTTTTATTCCACTTTAATATGGAGAAATTCCACAATATCTCTGTTCATAGTGTAAATTTTATTCAATTAATGTTTGAAAAACGTAAAATACTGTATTTAGAACTTAGTATACATTTAACAAACACATTAGGAAAAGCTGACTTGTTGATTATCGTTGACTGATCATCGTGAACATTTTTGTCAAACTGTACATACCGGCATTCTGTCTCAATTTGGAAAATTACGCGTATGACGCGAACCAACGAATTTCGCTTTGTATTTTTTGAAAAGTAAAAAGTATTTTTTTAAATAGGTGCGTGTCATACACTAGCAAATACGGTAATTTGAGGTGGTTAGGGTTGGCTATAGGGGTGTTGGGAGGCCAATCGTTGTAAACGTAAAGTTTAGTTTTTAGTTTGTAATTTTGCGAATTTATTGTAAATTTGTCACCCACTAAAAGCTGAGCCCTGGCTGGTCTATTGAGCATAAATAAATGAGTATCCATACTAATTATTATATATTCATGGTAACAACAATTCCTCTAATATTAATTATTTTGTGATCTAGTTTGAAAATATTGATACTTTTTTCTTCAAATTGGCAAACCTTAGCTTTACTGATTCCATATTCCTAACCAAAATTAACTTGTCTGTTTATAATATATTATAAACATACTATGATACTAAATTCACTGATTCTACATACAATCATACTAAAATCAGCTACCCCTCCAATATCAATTACTCCATAATTATTATTCATTTGAAAAAATATTAATATCAATATTAAAATGTTGATAAAATAGGTATCAATACTAATTCATTCAAAATGTCAATACAAAGCCTCACTGATTAAACAATCATAATAATATCAATTCCTTCAACATTAATCACTTCAAAATCGATTTATTTAATAATACTAATTTCTAGAAATTGACAAGTCAAAGCCTTACTAATTCTATAATTATACACACATCAGTTCCTAAAATATTAATCACTTCATATTTCTTTAAAAAAATATTACCACCTATTTCTTCAATTTGTTAAGCCATAGCTCACACAGCTCATATTGTCAAAATTACTTGTTTTCAAATTGACAAGCTAAAGCCTTATTGATTCTATAATAGTAGTAACATCCATCCTCTAATAATAGGTAGTTACTTCATAATTCATTTGAAAAATATTAAAACCAATTTCTTAAAATTGACAAGCCCAATCATACTAACATCTATTCGTCTATTATTTTTTTTCTGTTTCTTAATCCATCAAAAAATATTTATACTGTTTTATATAATATGAGGGTAGATGTGGAGGCCAAATATTATGGTAATTCCTAGTTCTGTATGATCTCATTTCTTCAAGCAATACATTTTTCAATTGTTATTCAAGTACAGAAATCGTTGTTTTGTAAAAATAATTGCACAGATATGGACAGATAATTGCACAGATTATATGTCGTCACTGTTGAAGAATGGTTGGTTATGAGTAGAGATGTACAATAATGTCAGCAACCAGGGGGACAAAGGAAACGAGGCTGACCACGCAACAGATGATTGGACGACGTGGAGGCAGACCTTCAACCCTTGGGCGTCAGAAGGTGGAGACACCGAGCACTGGACACAGATTCATGGAAAAGGCTTGTGGAGGAGGCCAAGGCTCTTCAAGGCCCGTAGAGTCAATGAGTAGTTGTTATAAGTTTTTTGTATGATTTATTGTTCTTTCAATTTAATTTATAGACTATTCTATTTGTCTAATTTTTATTTGTTCATCTGTTGTTTATTTGTTCATCTATTGTTTATTTGTTCATCTGTTGTTTATTTGTTCATCTGTTGTTTATTTGTTCATCTGTTGTTTATTTGTTCATCTGTTGTTTATTTGTTCATCTGTTGTTTATTTGTTCATCTGTTGTTTATTTGTTCATCTGTTGTTTATTTGTTCATCTGTTGTTTATTTGTTCATCTGTTGTTTATTTGTTCATCTGTTGTTTATTTGTTCATCTGTTGTTTATTTGTTCATCTGTTGTTTATTTGTTCATCTGTTGTTTATTTGTTCATCTGTTGTTTATTTGTTCATCTGTTGTTTATTTGTTCATCTGTTGTTTATTTGTTCATCTGTTGTTTATTTGTTCATCTGTTGTTTATTTGTTCATCTGTTGTTTATTTGTTCATCTGTTGTTTATTTGTTCATCTGTTGTTTATTTGTTCATCTGTTGTTTATTTGTTCATCTGTTGTTTATTTGTTCATCTGTTGTTTATTTGTTCATCTGTTGTTTATTTGTTCATCTGTTGTTTATTTGTTCATCTGTTGTTTATTTGTTCATCTGTTGTTTATTTGTTCATCTGTTGTTTATTTGTTCATCTGTTGTTTATTTGTTCATCTGTTGTTTATTTGTTCATCTGTTGTTTATTTGTTCATCTGTTGTTTATTTGTTCATCTGTTGTTTATTTGTTCATCTGTTGTTTATTTGTTCATCTGTTGTTTATTTGTTCATCTGTTGTTTATTTGTTCATCTGTTGTTTATTTGTTCATCTGTTGTTTATTTGTTCATCTGTTGTTTATTTGTTCATCTGTTGTTTATTTGTTCATCTGTTGTTTATTTGTTCATCTGTTGTTTATTTGTTCATCTGTTGTTTATTTGTTCATCTGTTGTTTATTTGTTCATCTGTTGTTTATTTGTTCATCTGTTGTTTATTTGTTCATCTGTTGTTTATTTGTTCATCTGTTGTTTATTTGTTCATCTGTTGTTTATTTGTTCATCTGTTGTTTATTTGTTCATCTGTTGTTTATTTGTTCATCTGTTGTTTATTTGTTCATCTGTTGTTTATTTGTTCATCTGTTGTTTATTTGTTCATCTGTTGTTTATTTGTTCATCTGTTGTTTATTTGTTCATCTGTTGTTTATTTGTTCATCTGTTGTTTATTTGTTCATCTGTTGTTTATTTGTTCATCTGTTGTTTATTTGTTCATCTGTTGTTTATTTGTTCATCTGTTGTTTATTTGTTCATCTGTTGTTTATTTGTTCATCTGTTGTTTATTTGTTCATCTGTTGTTTATTTGTTCATCTGTTGTTTATTTGTTCATCTGTTGTTTATTTGTTCATCTGTTGTTTATTTGTTCATCTGTTGTTTATTTGTTCATCTGTTGTTTATTTGTTCATCTATTTGTTATCTGTTTATTGAAATCTGTTTGTCAAATGTTGATTCATCTTATAAGGAAGTACATATATTCAATGTGCATTGCGAGTACAAATCATATACCATATCATCTTAAATAACATCATGCTGATCATTATCATTCACTAATAATTTATTTTCTCATTCAATAATTATTTCTTTTTCTCAATCATTTCTTTATACTAGATTGTTGCATTGTTGTGTTTTTCAGTTAAACTTATGAAGTTTTTTGTTTCAGATTATAAAATTCCACCTTCATTCTCATAGACGAACATTGGAATACTTTCTATAGAGTGAAGCCTTCAACAGTTCTTATAGTGAAGCCTATGTTGTTACGTCCGGAATTTTATTAGTGAAGTTTAGAACCGAAGTTAATTAGTGCAATAACAACAGTGATAATTCAGTGGTTAGTGAAATAAATGTATAACTGTTTGAACTTCAAGACGAAGGTTTGGCTACCCTACTTCATGACTCAAAGGTTAGTGGAGAAGTCTCTTTTCCTTTCAAGTGTGAATTCTTATTTCAAAATTAACTTTGATTCTTTCAAATCTCTATCTCAATCACTTCATTCTGATAGGATTCAAGCAAATAGTGAGGTCTGCGTTATAATGGCAGAATCTGATCAATATTGGCGTTGCTATCCTTGTCTATCATCCAACAAAGCAGATGGAGCTATCCTTTACTAGCTCCGCAACGTTCCCAGTTCGTTCTTTAACAATGCAGAAATATATAATAATCAATTGAAAACATACTTAAACTCAATCCTGAAAATATTTCATTAGATCATTCAAGAATATTTTTCCTTGACGAATAAAATATAATTGATTATTTTAAACAATAATGAACAGTTAATATCACATTAAATATACCGGTGTCAGATATTAAAAAAGGCAGTGCAAGGCCGAGAATCGGCAACACTGCTCTCTCATCTTTCCCCACTGCCATTATAACGTGGACCTCACTATAGTTATTTACATTTTTTCGAAAATTAACATTCCAATATCGGATAGCAGGTGATCATTATCATTTAATTTGATTATCATTCAACTTCAACTCTGTTAAGTTTTTAAAGTTGCCACATTTAAATAATTTTCAATTTCAATTTTTTTAACAATGGTCTTCAATATACTGAAATATCGTTCTAGAGAAGACTGCATAGATTAGTTTATTACGTCGAAGCACTATGTGTGTTTTTTCTCATGCATTATTTTGTTCAGTATATAATTAAAATACATAAAACTTGTCATATTATAGAATAGAATAGTGTCTTCATTGAAAACAACAAAAAATGGATCAATCTAGAATGTTATTAATATACATTTGTGATATCTTAAGAATTTCTATGTTTTGAAGGTTCATTTTTTAAGGTTTTTCTCGCAGACAATTAATGAGGTCTGTCGACCGTCTGAGGTGTTTCGAGGCTGGTAGTCTTTCTGTAAAGTCTCCTCCTAGTATTGTGTATAGAAATGGTGGCGACAGCTGTCTCATGGCAGTCGAACATCGGTGGCAGTCTTCTCATCCTAGTAGTTGACCTCCATGACAAGCTCGTACTGTACTTGTACCTCCACACCACTCGGCAATAGTGCGCCACTGACAGCCAATCCTCACCACTGAGCAATCGTATCAGCTGGGCTCTGGGACCTCCAACACAGAACAAACCTCTCTGGAAGTTTGAGAAACTTGCTGATCTCCTCCAAGGCACGACAAACAGCCATAAAGTTGTCAATATCATCTTCCTGTCTTAGATTGCACATGGAACACAACTTTTGTGTGGCGGTGAAGGAAGACTTGTTGAGGTACATCAGCTCTGTCCCTGCTTTGAACATCCAGGTGCTCCTCTAATTCTCAGTTCCCAATACAAGGAACGTGTCCAGTTGCATGTCCATTGAATATCATATCGAATAAATAAAAAAATTATTGCCTTTGAATCAAATGAAGATCGACAACGTCAATATTATCATTAAAGTCCTCATCTATAGTATATTATTCTATTTGTTCACGCTTTTAGTATTCTGTTTTCACAGTTGAACTAATTGTTATTTTCGTTTCAGATTTTAAAGTTACAGATCTCTTTTCACAGAGGAGCTTTCAAAAGTATCAATCAATCAGATTTTTGAGGTAGCAATTCCAGCTCATATGACTGCTTCAGCTCACTACCTTGAACGGCATATTCTGTTACAAGGTGTTACCCCAAATGTCACATATCCCAAATATGCATTCATCTTGTGGTCGCTGTAGTAGGATTGGTTCTACCAACTGCTTTCGTTTCCTAATTTGTCAATATTTTTCACTGGCGGAAGTTCTGATCAAATCTTCTGTCAACGATGTTTATCTTTCCTCGTCTTTGTTACTATTTTCTCCTTGTTGATATTTTCTTGTGGTTGTTGCAGTTGATAGTTGACCGAAGCGTAGCTGAGGTCTTAGTTTCGACTCGATTGGTTTTTGTCTGTTTGTTTGTACCGCAGTTATTGTCCGATTTGGATGAAATTTGGTATGCAAGTTCTTTGAGATAAGGCGCAGAAACGTATGTGTAACGATTTTTGATAAGACCTTGTTTTTTGTAATTTAAAAAACCGTAGACTAACTCTATCCAGAAAGGATGTGTCTTTGAAGATACAGCAATTCATGTTCATAATTTTTCGCATCTATTGTTACAAGTACATGGTGGCCGAGTTGGTTAGACCATGGCTTCTCACACTGTGGGACCCAGGTTCAGCTCTCGTTCCTACCAATTTTGTTGCAGATGATACTAATTGTTTTATCTTATACTAATAATATATCATTATAAAATAAATTATTATGATTAGATAGAATAATTAAATTGAATCATCCTAATATTATTAAATCGATTTATCAAATTAATTGGATAAATTATTTTGAAAAAATATTTTCTGTATTGAGTCCAATACTACATTTGTAGAAAAAATTTGTATGTAAAGGTATAAAGATTAATTTTGTTTTTCTTTTTGTGTAGTTGAGAAGTTGATATTGTGGTAATTATTTATATTAAATGAAAAAGACTAAGAAATTGTCAAAAAACCACAGATTCATTGATACTTAGAAAGACCGGTTTCGGTGATTACACCATTGTCAATCTCTGATAAACTCTGATAAAGACCGAAACCGGTCTTTCTAAGTATCAATGAATCTGTGGTTTTTTGACAATTTCTTAGTCTTTTTCATTTAAGAGGTAACATTTGTATGTATTTGATATAAAGGTACCTCCTTGATAAGTCCAGTGTCCCTTCAAACAATGTCTCTAGCACTTTCAATGGAGAAAATAATAGATGACATGGCTAAATCTTCACAATATACTGTACTTATTGTACTGGCCCTTCTCATTGGATTGAAAGTTGTATTCATGAGCGAGGTCTACTGTTCGCAGAACTACTAGTTACTCACTGTTGTTGATTTTTCGTCGTTGTCGTGAAGATGGCGTTATTGTGTCAATAGTGGTTTCCAGTCTCAGGCCTGGTTGCACAAATTCTTGTTAAATTTAAATCATGATTAAATGCCACGAAAACCAATCAGAGAAGAAGGCTCCTCTGATTGCTTCTCTGGGTATTTAATCACGGTTTAAATTTAACAGGATTTTGTGCAACTGAGACTCAATCTCCGTTTTGGTTGGAGGGTGTTTTTTGGCTGGGAATATTTGTTTTCTGTTATCTGTTCCAGAAATGTCAAATTGTTGACGAGATGAAAGTGAGGTGTTTTGAGGTGGCTGGGACACGATGAGAGGATGAGTGACTCAAGAGTTGTAAAAAAGATCTTCAGAAACAACCCAGGAGGGAGAAGGCTGAGAAGACGGTCGCGAAAGCGTTGGCTGGAGGATGTGGAGGACGATATTAGGAAGCTGGGTGTCAGGGGATGGAGACGTAAGGCTGCTGATAGAGACGAATGGAGAGGCTTTCTGAAGGAGGTCAAGGCTCTGAATTAGCTGTAGTGCCAAGGAGTAAGTAAGTATATTTGTTTTCATTTTTAATTAATTATTTATTTATTTATTAGGTAAGCACAAACAATACAATGATCGGGAAAGAAAAAACAGGTTATTGCCCAAAACTTTTTCAATTTCCTAATTTAGTTTCAAATTGTCCAAATATTATACATAGGTTATGTCCATTTCAATTTTCTACACCAAATCACATTCTGAGAGTATAGATTAGAATAAAAACAATTTTAAATTTGTATAGATTGATAGTAACACTTTTGTAAAAACATGGAAAAAAACGTTAAATTCACAAAATAAAGAATAAAACCACTTAAATTTTGAGCTCGAAAATATAACGTTCACCTTAGCTACATAACAGCTTAGCTTCATTGGTTATTATAATAGTTAACGATTTCCAGTCTTGAACACAGAAGTTTTGGTTGGAGGGTGTTTTTTGACTGACAATATTTGTTTTCTGTTATCTGTTCCAGAAATGTCAAATTGAAAGTGAGGCATTTGAAGTGGCTGGGACACGTTGAGAGGATGAGTGACTCAAGAGTTGTAAAACAGGTCCTCAGAAACAAACCAGGAGGGAGAAGGCTGAGAAAGCGTTGGCTGGAGGATGTGGAGGACGATATTAGGAAGCTGGGTGTTAGGGGATGGAGACGTAAGGCGGCTGATAGAGACGGATGAAGAGGCTTTCTGAAGGAGGTCAAGGCTCTGAATTAGCTGTATTGCCAAGGAGTAAGTAAGTATATTTGTTTTCATTTTTAATTAATTATTTATTTATTTATTAGGTAAGCACAAACAATACAATGATCGGGAAAGAAAAAACAGGTTATTGCCCAAAACTTTTTCAATTTCCTAATTTAGTTTCAAATTGTCCAAATATTATACATAGGTTATGTCCATTTCAATTTTCTACACCAAATCACATTCTGAGAGTATAGATTAGAATAAAAACAATTTTAAATTTGTATAGATTGATAGTAACACTTTTGTAAAAACATGGAAAAAAACGTTAAATTCACAAAATAAAGAATAAAACCACTTAAATTTTGAGCTCGAAAATATAACGTTCACCTTAGCTACATAACAGCTTAGCTTCATTGGTTATTATAATAGTTAACGATTTGCAGTCTTGAACACAGAAGTTTTGGTTGGAGGGAGTTTTTTTTCATAGGTCTCGTTGTTCCACGAAATATATTATTGCGGTTGATGCCCACATGATCGTTTTGCTTGTGCATGGCTGATTTATGAGATGATCAAACGTCCATGCCTACCGGTGGGATCCGAATCACGACCAAGCTGTGCTAGCAGACTGAACGTTATAACGCCCCAGACCACTAGACCAACCTGTCAGTGATATTGTCATCGGAATATTTGAGTCTCAACTGTGAATGCAGTTACGTTGACAAACCCCATCAGTGCATCTCCAAATATCTATTGTTCCTCAATGATGATGGGAAGTTGTATTTGTGATTGTATATCAGACATTAGACCAACATAATATTGCTGTGAAGATCGAAGTGTTTGTCAGTGGACCAGCCTACCAAAACCCTCTTCATGAAATGCTGCCGCCAAATGAGTTAAAGTGTGCTATATTGTTGTTTTGGACAGTTCATTAAACAACTTAGGTAACAGTATTCTAAGAATGACAGTACATATTTTCAAACAGTGTTATTAGTGTTTAAATGAACTGGGTTATTCAGTGTTTTTTGGGTTGACATATTGACGGTTTCAACTGAATAGACGTGTTAGAGGATGTGCAAGTATACCGACCGTCGGTCCCGGCTGAAATAAAACAGCCCATTGTCTGCTCAAATATCACTGCATATATTCAGGCTAAGTGGGACCTTCCTGTACAGAGCTCCCCACCACCAAAACTCCATTCAAATTTAATTTTCAACTAGTGACATATTAGTGAAGTGTGCGCTTTCAATCTGTCCTGTACTGTAATTGATTAGTCTTCATCCTCAAATTGACTGCTTAAAGTGTTTCCTCTCAGTGAATCTTATAGCTTATAGAGTAAAGTTATAGCTTTCAAGTGTTGCCAGACCTATTTTGGATTCAAAAGCGTGGAACAATAGAATCTTTTGAATTAGAATCCCAGTTTGTGAATAGTGATTTAATGTCAGTGGCGGGGATTGGGGAGATGTCACAATAATAATAAGTGGGATGGTGAGGGTTCATCATACAATTTAACATACATCAACTATTGATATTAACTGTGGCTCACAAGATAATGAAGAGAAAAATGGTGCTAACTTAGGAAGATGTAGATGTTCACATTTACCCACTACATTTGTTAGTAGGCCTAATAAACTACTAATTTTGGGTATGTTCTAATTACAATTAACATACAATTTAAAATACATCAACTATTGATATTAACTGTGGCAAACTAGGTAATGGCGCAAAAATGGTGCCAACTTAGGAAGATTTAGAACTTCACATTTACCCACTACAGCTCTTAATACTAAACCACTCATTTTGAATCTCTTATAATTTTTATAGAAGATGGTTTGTCATGCAATTTAACATACATCAAATACTGATATTAACTGTGGCTAACAAGGTAATAGAGAAAAAAGGTGCTAACTCAGGAAGATGTAGATGTTAACATTTACCCACTACATTTGTTAGTAGACCTAATAAACTACTAATTTTGGGTATGTTCTAATTTTCATAGGAGGGTTTATCATACAATTTAACATACATAGATATTAACTGTGGTTCACAAGATAATGAAGAGAAAAATGGTGCTAACTTAGGAAGATGTAGATGTTCACATTTACCCACTACATTTGTTAGTAGACCTAATAAACTACTAATTTTGGGTATGTTGTAATTTTCATAGGAGGGTTTATCATACAATTTAACATACATAGATATTAACTGTGGCTCACAAGATAATGAAGAGAAAAATGATGCTAACTTAGGAAGATGTAGATGTTCACATTTACCCACTACATTTGTTAGTAGACCTAATAAACTACTAATTTTGGGTATGTTCTAATTTTCATAGGAGGGTTTATCATACAATTTAACATACATCAACTATAGATATTAACTGTGGCTCACAAGATAATGAAGAGAAAAATGATGCTAACTTAGGAAGATGTAGATGTTCACATTTACCCACTACATTTGTTAGTAGACCTAATAAACTACTAATTTTGGGTATGTTGTAATTTTCATAGGAGGGTTTATCATACAATTTAACATACATAGATATTAACTGTGGCTCACAAGATAATGAAGAGAAAAATGGTGCTAACTTAGGAAGATGTAGATGTTCACATTTACCCACTACATTTGTTAGTAGACCTAATAAACTACTAATTTTGGGTATGTTCTAATTTTCATAGGAGGGTTTATCATACAATTTAACATACATCAACTATAGATATTAACTGTGGCAAGCAATGTAATGGAGGAAAAGTGTGCCAACTTAGGAAGATTTAGAACTTCACATTTACCCACTACAGCTGTTAATACTAAACCACTCATTTTGAGTCTCTTATAATTTTTATAGAAGATGGTTTGTCATGCAATTTGACATACATCAAATACTGATATTAACTGTGGCTAACAAGGTAATAGAGAAAAAAGGTGCTAACTTAGGAAGATGTAGATGTTCACATTAACCCACTACAATATAGTTAGTACTGAGCTACTAATTTCGGGTCTCTTTTAATTTTCATTGAACAGGAATTTTAAAGTATCATATATTTTCCCACTTCAATTAATCTACTTCTTTGATAAGTCATGATTAGAAAAAGCATGAATACTTCATAACAAAATTATAAGAATCCAAATACAATTTCTATGTAGCGTTAATTATTAAGTTACCCTATTTGTTAATTATTCTTTGAAATCATCATCATCATCATCATCATCCATCATGGACTAGGCTTGTAAAGCCTGTTCCGGTGTCCACCGCTTCCTCGGTCTTCCAACGTCCCTTTTCCCATCCAACTGTAACTTCCAAGCTTGTAGTGGAAGACGAGTTGCTGGCTTACGGCGCAGGTGATTTGTCCATTTTAATCTGTATTTTTTAATGATTGCTGTTAGTGGTTGCACATTGCACTCACTTCGAATTGTTTCATTACTTATGTGGTCTAGTCTCGAGTATCCTTGAATGCTGCGCAGAAACCTCATCTCTGATGCCTGAATTCGTGAGTCATCATTCTTGGTCTTTGTCCATACCTCACTACCGTATGTCATTAAAGGGATGGCCATTGTCCTATAGAACTTAATCTCAGTCTCTTTTCTGGCCTTACCCTTTAATGTTCGGTGAATGACTCCACAAATTGAGTTAAACTTTCCTATTTTCTGAGGTATATCACATTCTCTGTCATAGGATACATCACAGCCGAGATATTTAAAGTTGCTCACCTGTTCCATTATTATATTATTCACAACTATTTTGGAACGTAAGGGCCACTTGCCCCGAAATGCCATTACTTTCGATTTCTGAGCTGATATAATCATATTGAAATCTGTATTTTAGCAGAAGTCACAGTTGAAAATTCATATAAATTCTTGTCTGTTATTTAAAAAATTGTATTTAAATATATATTCTAGCAGAAGTCACAGTTGAAAATTCATATAAATTCTTGTCAGTTATTAATTTTCTTCAATCCAGCTATTGTCAATTTAGCTCTAGTTAGTTTGTAAGTGAATAAATAAAAAAATAAAATCATCTATTGTAAGTAGTCTACTGTATTTGTTCGCGTACGATGCGCACCCCAAAAAACTAGGGTACATTTTTATGAAAAAAATACAGTAAAGATATTATCAAAGCATTATTTGAAACAATGTATATAATGATTATTGATCTACAAAATATTCATTTAATTAAGTTGAAATAAAAAAAAGATACTGTCAGATCCACATAATCTATTCGAGCCAAACTTAAGTTTCAATGCATTAAGGCATCATTTTCAGTGGTCTTTTTTCATCTTAAGATGGTTCATTAAGTGCATTGAAACTCAAGTTTGGCTCAAATAAATTGTGTGGAACTGACAATATCGTTTTATTCCACTTTAATATGGAGAAATTCCACAATATATCTGTTCATAGTGTAAATTCTATTCAATTAATGTTTGAAAAACGTAAAATACTGTATTTAGAACTTAGTATACATGTAACAAACACATTAGGAAAAGCTGACTTGTTGATTATCGTTGACTGATCATCGTGAACATTTTTGTCAAACTGTACATACCGGCATTCTGTCTCAATTTGGAAAATTACGCGAACCAACGAATTTCGCTTTGGATTTTTTGAAAAGTAAAAAATAAATTTATTAATTTTTTTCAAATAGGTGCGTGTCATACACTAGCAAATACGGTAATTTGAGGTGGTTAGGGTTGGCTGTAGGGGTGTTGGGAGGCCAATTGTTGTAAACATATAGTTTAGTTTTTAAGATTGCGAATTTATTGTAAATTTATCACCCACTAAAAGCTGAGCCCTGGCTGGTCTATTGAGCATAAATAAATGAGTATCCATAATAATTATTATATTCATGGTAACAACAATTCCTCCAATATTAATTATTTTGTGATCTAGTTTGAAAATATTAATACTTTTTTATTCAAATTGGCAAGCCTTAACTTTACTGATTCTATATTCCTAACCAAACTTAACTTGTCTGTTTAAATTATAAACATACTATGATACTAAACTCACTGATTCTACATATAATTATACTAAAATCAGTAATTCCTCTAATATAAATTACTTCATAATTATTCATTTGAAAAAATATCAATATCAATATGTTGATAAAATAGGTATTAATACTACTTTATTCAAAATGACAATACAAAGCCTCACTGATTATACAATCATAATAATATAAATTCCTTCAACATTGATCACTTCAAAATTAACTTTTTTTATAATACTAATTTCTAGAAATTGACAAATCAAAGCCTTAGCCATCAGTTCCTCTTATATTAATCACTTCATATTTCTTTAAAAAATATGAAATATGAATACTTTTTTCAAATTGGCAAGCATTAGATTTACTGATTCTATATTCCTAACCAAAATTAGCTCGTCTGATATCAATAACTTCCTTATCTTTTAGAAAATTTTTAATACCAATTTCATCAAATTGTAAAGCCATAGCCCAGCTTATGGCGGTTAAACTTTATCACAACATCATTGTTTTCTTTCCCTAATGTTGAATAATCATTCCAAAAATTTAATTGATTATAGCTATTATAATTATCTTATTCAATTGAAATAATAATTATTTTTTGAATATTATTTTTCTACAGAAGTTTTAGTTGAAAATTCATATAAAGATTTTCCTGTTATTAAATTTGTCTAATGCAACTATATAAACTTTGTTCCTATTAGTTGTAAATAAATATATTGTCTATTGTAATAATATTTAGAGGTGGTTAGGGTTGGCTATAAGGGGTGTTGAGGAGGCCAGCTATTGTAAACATAATTTAGCTTTTAGTGAATTTATTGTTACCTACTATAAGCTGAGCCATGGCTGGTTAACATGAATTAATATTCATAATAATAGTAATTTTATAATCGTATCAACATAAATTCATATAAAATCAATTACCTTTCAATTCATTCAAGAATTATTAATGTAAATTTCAAATGATGATCCATTTTCTAATTTGTGAATCCATTCTAGTTCAGATCATGTTGTCAAAATATTATAATTTCTTCAAATTGGCAAACCAAAGTCGCTCGGATCCAAAGTCAGGGATATCATAATACTGACATAAATTCCTCTGTAATTAATTGCTTCATAAATCCATCAAATTATATTAATACTCTTTACTCTAATATTTCTTCAATTAGCTTCTGATTTCAAAATTATTAATACTAATCTTTCTAAATATTAACAAGCCAAAGCCTCACTGATTCTATCATCTACTAACTTCATTTCCTCTAAAATTGACTATAGATGGAAATTAATTACAGTACAGCATTTAATTAGGAATTTCGTTTAATAATAATTAAAATCAACTACTTCATAATTCATTGATAACTATCAATACTTAGTTTTGCAAGCTGTTAAGCCATATAGCTCAGCTCATGGTGGGTGGACTACATCACAATTATTGTTTCTTTCTCAATTTTCTACTGTTTATTTATAATTTCAAAAATCGAATAAATTTGTTATTTTGATTATCCAATTCAATCCAAATAAATATATATATTTCAATAATTGTATTTAAATATATATTTTAGCATAAGTCACAGTTAAAAATTCATATAAATTGTTGTCTGTTATTAAATTTCTCCAATCCAGCTATTGTGAATTCAGCTCTAGTTAGTTTGTAAGTGAATAAATTAAACAAATACAATTGTCTATTGTAAGTACTGTATTTGCTCATACACAAGCAAATACGGTAATTTGAGGTGGGTAGGGTTGGCTATAGGGGAGTTGAAGAGGCCAACTGTTGTAAAAGTATAGTTCAGTTTTTAGTTTGTAAGATTGCGAATTTATTTTGAATTTGTCACCCACTAAATTCTCTTTTATCTCTGCGAAGTATTAGATGTAAAAAATGTACTTCTTAATTTTAGAACTCGTGGCTGGAGCTCAAGGCTTCTTTTTCCAGTCAAGCCAAATGCTATTGTAATTTAATTATTATTTTTATTTGTAAAAATATTTCTTGTATTTGTCAATAAATTCATTATTCATTAGGCTACCTATTCAATGAATATGTTGTTACCTGTTCTGATTTTCCTCCTGAGTTGAAGAAAATAAAAGTAATACCTATTCATAAAAGAGGCTCCAAAGATGATCCATCAAACTTTAGACCAATATCAATAGTGCCTTTATTATCTAAATTATTTGAGATGATAATGCAGTAGCAACTCTCTGAGTATTTGGAAAATTTTAAATTATTCTCAGATAAGCAATTTGGCTTCAGAAAACAGTTTAGCACAAGTAAGGCTGTGCAGAAATTAACAAATCAAGTTGGATCTTGAGAGTAGGTTTGTTGTTACTTTCAGATCATTTGATATGAGTCATGCATTCGATACAGTCCACCATGATCTGTTATTAAGAAAATTGGAATATTATGGTTTGGAAATTCAGTGTGTGAGAGTGATTAAATCTTACTTGAAGGGGAGGACTAAGATTGTGTATCAATCTGGATTTCTGTCCAGTGGCAATGGTGTATTGTATGGTGTTCCTCAGGGATCCATACTAGGACCACTATTATTCATAGTTATATAAATGACTTACCTTCAAATGTTGATTGTGCTACCAGAGAGGGTTTCTTGTTTAATATCACATTAGAGTTGGATCATCTACTTGTAGATAGTACAAATATTGTGACTGATTGGTGCTCAGCAAATCATCTTACACTTAATATAGACAAAATCTGTTATATTAGTTTTAGTTATAATAATAACGAAGCAGTATTGAATCACTAAAGTTCCTAGGTATATATATTGTTAACAGACTGAATAGGTTCTAGCACGTAGAGTCTCTAAGTAAGAAATTATCTAAAGGCCTTTGATATATGTTAAGAAGATTGCGTGGAGCTGTTGATGTTGTGTTAAATGTTTATTATGCTCAGATATTCTCACTATTGTCTTATGGAATAATTGTATGGGGCAATTGCAGTAGGTCCATTGAGATTTTTAGGCTTCAGAAAAGGGCAGCTAGAATAATAATGAATGAAAGACAAAGATCTTATTGTAGGCCTCTTTTCAAAAAGCTTAAACTGTTGACTCTGCCGTCCTCCTATGTGATGAGCCTGCTTCTTTATATACATAAGTATAAGGGGGAGTTGGCTACTAGCACTGAAGTCCATAATCAAAACACGAGGCACAGAAATAACATAATAACAATACCTCAGGTATTCACGATCTCAAAAAAGCTTGATGTTTACAGGAGTAAAATTGTACAATTTATTTCCACTATCTATTAGAAGCATTTCTTGTATGAGTTTCAAAAAAACTGTTAAATTTATCCTGCAGCAAGAATACAGTGGCTGATTTTTATGAAATTGATTTTTGTATGTATGAATAATGAAAATGGTTTTGTAAATTACTTTATATTGTAGAATTGTATTGATTGTATGTGTAATTTTGTATAATATATGTGACGATTAGCCATACATTTTGTTAAATGTTTTATGTCAATAAAGAAATTTCTATTTATTTTCTATTTCTAACTTCATTTCCTGTAAACTTGACTACAGATGGAAATTAATTACAGTACAGCATTTAATTAGGATTTTCGTTTAATAATAATTGAAATCAACTACTTCATAATCCATTAATACTGAGTTGTGCAACTTGTTAAGCCATAGCTCAGCTAATGGTGGGTGGACTACATCACAATTATTGTTTCTTCCTCACTTTTCTACTGTTTATTTATAATTTAAAAAATCGAATTAATTTGCTATTTTGATTATCCTATTCAATCAAAATGAATATATATTTCAAAAATTGTATTTAAATGTAAAGTCGGTGTACTGCAAAAAGTGACCAAGTCACTTTTTGGCGAAATTGGGGTTTTGTGACAGACAGTACCATACTGAAGTAAATTCTTCATGAAAAAATGCTCAAGTCAGTATCTCAACATCTGTGGGCTTGAAAAGACTAAAAAGTGTTTTTACCAAGTCTCAGTTACAAGATTATTATGCAGCTGTAAATGACCATCTGGATTTGATCATTTTCCTCTGATATAACCTATAATAGAACAAGTGGTTCTGCCCAAGTCAACTTGGCCACTTTCTCATGCAATATTATCTCCAGGTTTATCTTGTGACCAACTTGACTTTGTCATGTTTGGTTGATTGGTATTATTTTGTAGAGTTGTACAAAGGCTGTAGAAGTTTTCATGTTTCTTGCTGCTCTAGTTTGTTTTTCAATGTTGTTTAAAAAGGATGAGCAGTCTTAAAACTATTGGTCTATAAATCAAAGTCATACATTATCCAACTTTTCAAACAAGACTGTTGTTGTTGAATTTATTTTAGGTTAACTTTAAGCGAATCACTATTATTTTGTAGGACCCTTCATTTGTTTTACGAGAACTTTTTTCCGCCCACATTTGCACAGTCTCGCTAATAACGGTCGATATTGCGAGTTCCATATATTTGCAATTCCACCAGCCGACAAGATATTATGAATTCCGCCGGCCTGCACGATATTCGCAGTTCCGCCTGTCAACTTATCTTGAGTTCCATAAATTTCTAGGTGATCAAACTTTTGCTTTTAAATAGCAGTATGCTGATTATTCATAGTGTTTCCAAATGTTTCTATAATAACCAGTAAAAACAAATCACACTCGTATGTGTTCCACGATCCGTCACCGTTACTGCTCAGTAATCACAGAAAACGGAACAGTTGAAACAAAAAGTTACCTGTACATGCGCACAAGGCTATGATCACATTGGATACTGCACAATAAATTATTGCAATATTATTATATATTATAATAAATATGATTACCATGATCAATAATGATTATTGATTATTGCAATTTTTATACTTACACAAGCGCAAACGTTAGTGTAAGCTGGAGTGAATGCTAGTGTAAAATATATTCCTAAAATTATTTTAGACAGTAAACAACATTATTTTTCATCATTTTATTCATTTCACAATTAATATTCAGTACAATGATTGACTATTCTACATACGATTGACTCTCATAACATCAAATAAATCATATTCATTCACAATTTCCTTCTTAACATAAGTTTTATCAAAATAGTTGATATACATCAACTATATTTGTATATATAATTTATATATATAATTATATAATTCAAATAAGAAAAAACAAATAGAACAATAGCGTTACAAAATGATAAATAATCAAACCAGTTGAAAAATGACAACAGTTCATAGATAATTCAAATAAGAAAAATATAATAGAAAACAGCGCTATAAAATGAGAAATAATATTCAGTGCCCAACTGCTTTTCAATCAAACCAGTTGAAAAATGACAACAGTTAATAGATAATTCAAATAAGAAAAATAAATAGAACAACAGCGCTATAAAATGAGAAATAATATTCAGTACCCAACTGTTTTTCAATCAAACCAGTTGAAAAATGACAACATTAACCAACAACTTTCAACATTAAGACACTTAATTTTGTAATATCATTCGCAATATTTTCATTTACAATCTTCATTGTAATATATTTGGTGTTTGGTGTATTAT
This sequence comes from Nilaparvata lugens, assembly GCF_014356525.2. Lineage (NCBI taxonomy): Eukaryota > Metazoa > Arthropoda > Insecta > Hemiptera > Delphacidae > Nilaparvata > Nilaparvata lugens. The sequence goes on along the minus strand of NC_052518.1, from coordinate 2,793,713 downwards.
CCTGATGAGTCGACTAAATGAATTTCATTCAACCAATCAAATTAAAAAACTGCAATAGAATAAACACAACAATGGAATGTAAAATATGCACAAATTCAAATTAAATTTACAATAAACATTGTTAAATGATTATTGGAATTGAATAAAATCGTGTAGCAAAAGGCTGAACAGATCAACTCAGTCCATAATTAACTGGGACCTGAAAGGTAAATGTAAAGTTTCCGATCAGTCAACTGAAAGTACATCAGTTAATAGAAATCTTATAATTTTAGTTGAGTATTAAACCTGCAGAGTGGTAACTGAAGTAAGAATTGAAGAAATAAATTGAATAAATTTGTGTAGCAAAAGGCTGAACAGACCAACTCAGTCCATAATATTAACTTGTACCTTGGAGGCGAATGTCAAGCTTATGATCAGTCAACTGAAAGTACATCTGATGAATAGAATTCTTGAAATTTGAGTTGAGTAAACCTGCTGAGTGCCAGTAAATAATATCATCGAATGGTAACTGAAGAAAGTTTTTATTGAGTAGGCGAGAAATCGTAAGGATGCAGAATACGAGACTGCATTTCTCTTATGAGTGGCACAGTGTATGCTACACACTCGTCCCAACCTGGGGACCTCCACGCACTTTCTCTTGTGTCTTTGCGTTTCTGCAAGTCAGAATAGCCTGAAAGAAAAATATTTATTCATTTAAATTATAATTCACCAATAAACAATTCACTTTTAAAACAGCGTTCAACTTATTTCAAATACATTTTACAATTATTCCTCTGATTTACATTCAGAGGAGTCCGTCCGTCTTACTCGGACGTGAAGATGGAATAGCTTAAAAAATGAAACACGAACAAGGAGATATTGAAATCATATGATAATAATAAATATCATCTGTAACATCTCCCTCTTTGAGACATTATATTAGTCATATATTATCCTATATTCCCCTTTTTATTTTTCGTATATGAATTGTGTTTCTTCGCTGAACACCGCCATTATTGTTTCTAACCAGCAATGAACGTGGTTGTTGTAATTTCTCAATTATTCTTCCTTTTTCCCATTCTTTGTTATGAATATTCTGCATATATATCTCCTCTCCAACTACAAAATCTTCGGTGTTTTTAGATACATTACGATCATAGTAAAGTTTTTGAATCGATTGATTCTTTGCCATCTTGTCGATTATCTCATTAGGTACAATTTTTGGATTCATGCGTTATGTGATGGAGTTTTAGAAAAAATAACTACAATAACACGGAGAAGATAAAGAAATACATAAGGGATAAGAGGAAATAGATGAATCAGAAGAAGATGACAAGAGGTAGAGGTGATATCAACAAAAAATACATGTATACATGACAACCAGGAAAATGGCGGACCTGCCGAAAGATCTCGTTGTCACAGTGAGTGGTTAATTCATTTATTGTAAAATATCTTACTTCTAGTCGTTCTTTTTAATAGGAAAAAGTGATTTAATACAAAGCAGTTCGTGATGGAAAACAACATTGAAAAAAATACATAATTTGAAATTAGTCTGATTGCCCTTCTGTGCTTACAATCAGAAGCTGTTAAAGCGTCAAATATGTTCTATAATAAAATATATATTGTAAAATTAGATAAGACTAGGAAAATTTCCAACCTTGTCCTATAAAATTTCATGTATAAATTCAGCTTGGACTGTTGCTCATTCTAATTGCTTTTTAACAGCTTACATCCTATACTCCGTACAAAATTACTTTAGACTTGGGATGGACATGCGCAGTAGAGAAACCATACAGCGGGAGGGATACAGAGGCGCGATGTTGCTGTTTTGAAGCGGCCAGCGTTCTCCAACTTCTAGTGACTATTAGATAGATAGATAGTTAGATTTCTCGATCCATAAAACATCTACAGATGCATAAGATCACGTCAAAATATTAGAACTCATACATAATAGAGTACTAGTCAAATTATTATGCCTTTATGGTTTCAATGGTTTTTATAGCATTACAGGTCTATGCTGGATTCAGGCAGCTGAAAAACTCTTCAACATGATAGAAAGGGTTTGAGCAGAGCCACGTATGTAGAGTTTTTTTGAACTCTATGGTTCCCATGTCTCTAAACTTGGGCAATTTATTAAATAAACGTCTACCCATTATCAGATGGCTGGACCTTAGCCTCTCCAGACGGACAAAAGGAATGTTGATGTCATGCCTATGTCAATATTGATCCCATGAACGTTCGATCTAGATTGGAGCGTTTACTGATACTTATGAGTCTGAACATGGCTACTGAATATATAGAGATCCACTATGTGCTCATGCGTGTTCACTATGTGCATGACTATGTATGTGCTCACTATGTGTTTATGTGCTCATGCTACACATGCGAAGTTTCCTGTCTGAAAGCAGTCAGGCGACTGACAAATTGGCAACTGCGCTTCTACCTATGACTCTATCCATCACTGTAATTGGCTGATCTCTCTCCATTTCTCTGCGCCGCATATTCCTCCAAGTCAGAAGTAATTTTGTACGGACCATAATGATCATGCGTTGCTGAACAGTTTTATAAAACTTCATCTTGAAAATACTTTCTTTTTTGCTGAGGATGATGCCCACATGAGTTCTAGGCTTGTGCGTGGGTGAGATGGATGATGATGAGAGATGAGTGGCGCAAAGATAGATAGATAGATAGATAGATAGTATTTTCAAGATTTCTATGATTTAAAGAATGGTTTGAATTCAGCATAGAGGCATGAGGTTAGTAATAGAAATTACTATGGCTTAAATTCAGCGTGGAGGCTGTCAACTAATGTAAACTAGACTAATAGACTAACCTCTACTAATGTGACACTATGCTCAAATCTAATACTGTGTAGAGCGGTAAATGAGAAACTAGTGCTAATGTAAACTACAGGGTGTCTGATAAATCACTCCCTATTTTTATGCAGCTATAATTCATTTATTTATGAACCAATTTTGTTAGAATGTGTTGGATGTTGTGTTCCAAATCTCTTGGATGTTGTGTTTAACACCAATTTTCATTTGTTTCGGTTTAAAAATGCCCCCTCTCTTGACTGTGGAAGAACGAACCGAAATAGCAGCTCGTTATGTGGTCTGAGGATCTGTGGTGCGAGTACAACGACGGTGGAGGGCTGAACGAGGGATCCATGCAAAACTGGATTCAAAAACTTTTAAAAATTTCCATTCCAAATTACTAACAACAGGGAGTGTCGCAGATACAAGGCGATCAGGAAGACCATCAACGTCAAGGACAGCAGAGAAAGGCAGTACCTTAGGGTACGCCTAAAGGACGTCAAGGCAGCACCTTAGGGCTCATGAGGAGCCCTAAAGGTGCGTACAGATTTACGCGCCGCGAACATGAGCAATTCACTTTTAATCAGCTGACGACAAGATTTTTATATCTATAATCTTATACCGTTTCTGTAAAAATACAGATATAGTCAGCTGATAAGTATTCCATCACCGCCACACAAAAGTTGTGTTCCATGTGCAATCTAAGATAGGAAGATGATATTAACAACTTTGTGGCTGAGGGGATCAGGGAATTTCTCAAACTTACAGAGAGGTTTGTTCTGTGTTGGAGGTGCCAGAGCCCAGCTGATACGATTGCTCAGTGGTGAGGATTGGCTGTCAGTGGCGCACCATTGCCGAGAGGTGTGGAGGTACAAGTACAGTACGAGCTTGTCATGGAGGTCAACTACTAGGATGAGAAGACTGCCACCGATGTTCGACTACCATCAGAGACCATTACTATGCACAATACTAGGAGGGGACCTTTCAGAAATGCTACCAACCTCAAATCACCTCACACGGTCGACACACCTCATTAATTGTCTGCGAAAAAACCTTAAAAAATGAACCTTCAAAACATAGAAATTCTTAAGATATCACAAATGTATATTAATAACATTCTAGATTGATCCATTTTTGTTGTTTTCAATGAAGACACTATTCTATTCTATTCTATAATATGACTAGATTTATGTATTTTAATATTATATACTGAACAAAATAATGCATGAGAAAAAACACACATAGTGCTTCGACGTAATAAAACTAATCTATGCAGTCTTCTATAGAACGATTTTTCAGTATATTAAAGACCATTGTTTAAAAAATTGAAATTGAAAATTATTTAAATGTGGCAACTTTAAAAACTTAACAAAGTTGAAGTTGAATGATAATCAAATTAAATGATAATCATCACCTGATATCCGATATTAAAATGTTAATTTTCAAAAAAAAAATTAAATAGCTATAGTGAGGTCCACGTTATAATGGCAGTGGGGAAAGATGAGAGTACAGTATTGCCAATTCTCGGCCTTGCACTGCCTTTTATAATATCTGACACCTGTATATTTAAAGGTGCGTACAGACATACGCTCCGCGAACATGAACAATTCACTTTTAATCAGCTGATTATATCTGTATTTTTACAGAAACGGTAAGATACAGATATAAAAAGCTTGGCAACAGCTGATTAAAAGTGAATTGCTCATGTTCGCGGCGCGTATATCTGTACAGACCTTTAGAAATCATTGCGTCAAGGATCTCGTGAAATTAGTCTTTCACGTTACTTTGTTGCAACGATTCTTAGGAAAGATCTCAGTATTTTTGCATCCAATGTTGCATGGATCCCTCGTTCAGCCCTCCACCACATTTGTACTCGCACCACAGATCCCCATAGCTCATAACGAACTGATATTTCGGCTCGTTCTTCCACAGTCAAGAGAGGGGGCATTTTTAAATTCAAACAAATGGAAATCGGTGTTAAACACAACCTCAAGAAGTGCTCTATCTAACATAATGTAGTTTTAACAAAATTGGTTCATAAATAGAGAAATTACAGCTCATAACGAGCTGCTATTTCGGCTCGTTCTTCCAGTCAAGAGAGGGGGCATTTTTAAATTCAAACAAATGAAAATTGGTGATAAACACAACCTCCAAGAGTGCTCTAACAAATGTAGTTCTAACAAAATTGATTGATTGATTGATTGAGAACTTTATTTATGTAGATTACAATATATACTGTCTTAATATACAATAGCTTACAATACAGCAAAATTATAGATGAATTTACATGATATAGACTAAGAAAATAATTATTGAACTGTATATGATATGAAAAAGCAATTTGTAATATAATAACTATAGATAATAATTATATTGTTATGCATCTACATAAATTGGCGGAGCTTTGGACATATCAATGTCCATTCTTCGGAAAGAATATTAAAAATATCCTCCCCACTAACTCTCTACCAAAACGTTAATTTCATTATTTAAACTAAGGATTTATTTAATTAAATCATAAATACAAAAATACAAAATTAGATCATAAATAAAGAAATCATAGCTTTATAAAAATATGGAGTGACTTATCAGATACCCTGTATACTAATAGACTAACCTCTACTAACACATCTTATATGATGTTATACACTGGGCTAGGCAATATCCGGTCATTATTATAATTTACAAATTTTGTTGCATCTAACACATATTGTATGTAAATATATTGATCTATTATAGCATCACTGATTTATCTTGTTTATTGAAAGGATTTGATTTTAGTTGTTAATGTATATACTGTAATGTTAATTAATAATAAGTAAGTAGTCAAGGTACGGCTGCTCCTTCCCCAAGCTCGAGCTTGCTCTTTTGGGGAAGTAGTTCCTTATGTTTATTTGTATTTCCTATTGATTCATTTTGTTGTTATATTTCTAATTGTGAATTATTGTAATGCTTTTTCAAGGAATAAATAAATAAATAAATAAATAAATAAAATAAAAAAATGTGACACTATGCTCAAATTTAATACTGTGTAGAGCGGTAAATAAGAAACTTGTGCTATGGAGCTCAAAATGTGAAATGGAGAAGTATGTCTTACACCAAATGTGATGAACGTTGTAAAGACGTCCAATCTGAGAGAAGAAGCCGGCAAAAGCCTCGTCGTTGTTTCTGCGGAAGCTGATAGCTCGGGCCCAATTGTTGCCCCACTCTATCATTGTTCCTGGCTTCAGACTGTAGCTGCGTATCTCGTAGATATTTCCGCCGGTTCTCGCTTCAATGCTGGGCCAATAACTGAACGCCAGCAGGTACTGAACGTGTCTTGAGCGAAGCAGTTTTCCTTGTTCTTTCAGTAGTGTTTGGTAACTCTGAAACATAAGAATATAATTATTAATTAGAACAGTTAGAATTTGTCAACTGCTACATCAGTAAAATGATAACAAAAAGTAAACATCAGAGTCATCACCATCAAAAAACCTAAGATAAAGAAATGAAGAAACTACAAATCTTATCACTTCTATTCACCTACAACAATTAACAGGTCTCCTTTTTACATAATATGAGTTGTACACTCTATTCTAACCAGTTTTCAATTTTCATTTTTCTAACAGTCTCTAACAGTATTTAAGTCAACTTATCCTTATAATCACCTTTTTCTTTTTTAAATATTTAGGATACTTTAGATATTAGGATATTAATACTTTAAATATTAGGATACTTTAAATATTTAGGATATTTTTTTAGATATTTAGGATACCTTGTTTAGTTTTAGTTCAACCTACAAAGAGGCTACCAATTCTCTATATTTCATTTTGACGTGACAACGTCTTATAAATTGGTTTGCCGGGTGACACTTCAAGAAACTGCGTTACGTTCCCACGTTATGCGCTCACAATGAGAGCGAGTGAGAGCGTTCGTTTCGGTTCACGGTCGTCTAGAAAGAGCACGAATAGGAGCAGTGGCGAGCAACGCAGCAGCAACCCGAAGGCATTCACCTGGAGAGAGAGTGAAACGGAGCAATCTCCTGCGACTGCGCCACTACTTAGTGAATAGGTTATGTGAATAAGTATAAGTGAATAGGTATAAGTGTAAGTATAATAGGTTTAAGTGAATAGGTTATGTTGTAGTAATCACAATGTTGTGGTAGTTTTCAATCACAAAAGTAGTATAAATCGTTTCTCAGCCAATAATAATTTGTTTAACTTGAAAAAATGAGCGCGACTTGCTATCTAAAATATTGAATCGAGCACAGTTAGCCCGCCTAAGAGCGAGAGAGACAGAGTGATTTTGTTGAGGATAAGTGAAGGTAAAAATAAAATTTTGTTAATATGAAATTCAGTGCGAGATTCTTTGTATAAATTAATGTTTTAAATATAATTCTTTGTATAAATAAATGTTTTAAATTGTTACTATTATTTCATCCTTCTTCCTACTATAAGAATGAATATTCACATTAAAATTATTTTACCACTCAAAGTCGTTGTCACGTAAAACTTTCGCCAACTTTACTATGCAAACTTTTTTTTATTTGAGTTTTTCATTTCAACTTAGAGCCTAGTTTTATTATTCAATGTAACATTTTCATAATTTATTCAAACTCCCATAATATAGGTTATGTTTAGCATCTTCTTTTAAATGACAACAAACCACTGATGACCCTTGTCAGCTGGTCCCCAACTCAGACTAAGTTTATAGATTAATTTCATAGATTATATTATATTCAATTAATTTATATATTTATACATTCTTTGTAATATATTCAGACAACAGTAAATTAGAGTTTTCCAATTACTATTTCTCTTTACTAAATGTATTAAGTTATGTTGGCTAACATGTACAAATTTTCATGTTCAATGTTTACCTTAACCTTTTAGCTTTAGTCAGCTTGAAAATGTGACCGGTGTGGTCACGAAACCTTGGTCGTGTACCAAATAAAACAGTGTAGAATTTGACAAGATATTTGTGTTTTTATTCAAATATTATTATTGATTCAGATAATAAATTATTGAGATTGAACCATGATTTTTAACAGAGTCTGAAAGATTTTTGCAGTTTAACCAACTGCTGTAATATTCTGGATTTCATTATACTGTATAATAATTCATTGGATATTTAAAATGATTATTATAGAGTCATAAACACCATATTCTTTCAGTAGTTTTCGTTCAACCTACAAAGAGGCTACCAATTCTCTATATTTCATTTTGACGTGACAACGTCTTATAAATTGGTTTGCCGGGTGACACTTCAAGAAACTGCGTTACGTTCCCACGTTATGCGCTCACAATGAGAGCGAGTGAGAGCGTTCGTTTCGGTTCACGGTCGTCTAGAAAGAGCACGAATAGGAGCAGTGGCGAGCAACGCAGCAGCAACCCGAAGGCATTCACCTGGAGAGAGAGTGAAACGGAGCAATCTCCTGCGACTGCGCCACTACTTAGTGAATAGGTTATGTGAATAAGTATAAGTGAATAGGTATAAGTGTAAGTATAATAGGTTTAAGTGAATAGGTTATGTTGTAGTAATCACAATGTTGTGGTAGTTTTCAATCACAAAAGTAGTATAAATCGTTTCTCAGCCAATAATAATTTGTTTAACTTGAAAAAATGAGCGCGACTTGCTATCTAAAATATTGAATCGAGCACAGTTAGCCCGCCTAAGAGCGAGAGAGACAGAGTGATTTTGTTGAGGATAAGTGAAGGTAAAATAAAATTTTGTTAATATGAAATTCAGTGCGAGATTCTTTGTATAAATTAATGTTTTAAATATAATTCTTTGTATAAATAAATGTTTTAAATTGTTACTATTATTTCATCCTTCTTCCTACTATAAGAATGAATATTCACATTAAAATTATTTTACCACTCAAAGTCGTTGTCACGTAAAACTTTCGCCCGTATACCAACTTTACTATGCAAACTTTTTTTTATTTGAGTTTTTCATTTCAACTTAGAGCCTAGTTTTATTATTCAATGTAACATTTTCATAATTTATTCAAACTCCCATAATATAGGTTATGTTTAGCATCTTCTTTTAAATGACAACAAACCACTGATGACCCTTGTCAGCTGGTCCCCAACTCAGACTAAGTTTATAGATTAATTTCATAGATTATATTATATTCAATTAATTTATATATTTATACATTCTTTGTAATATATTCAGACAACAGTAAATTAGAGTTTTCCAATTACTATTTCTCTTTACTAAATGTATTAAGTTATGTTGGCTAACATGTACAAATTTTCATGTTCAATGTTTACCTTAACCTTTTAGCTTTAGTCAGCTTGAAAATGTGACCGGTGTGGTCACGAAACCTTGGTCGTGTACCAAATAAAACAGTGTAGAATTTGACAAGATATTTGTGTTTTTATTCAAATATTATTATTGATTCAGATAATAAATTATTGAGATTGAACCATGATTTTTAACAGAGTCTGAAAGATTTTTGCAGTTTAACCAACTGCTGTAATATTCTGGATTTCATTATACTGTATAATAATTCATTGGATATTTAAAATGATTATTATAGAGTCATAAACACCATATTCTTTCAGTAGTTTTCGTTAACTCTTAAGCTTGATTCCCACACACCAGTCACATTGAGTGACCGTTACAAATATATTTTTCATAATAAAAACGGGAACGCGCCAACTAAGCTCCCCGACAGTAAAGCTCCTTTTAAAACCACTTTCGAGGGATCTACTGACGGCGTCAACTGAGCTCCTGAGAGAGGAACTTGACTGACTAGGAGCTTGGTTGTGAGCGTCCGAGGAGCTTGGTTGTCGTCTACGGTCCCGAAAACTAGTCCCCTCTGAACCAGTAGGGAATTTGCTAATAAAGAAGAAATAAAGATATTCTATTCTAAGGGTGTGATCACATTGAATGCGTTTATGTGCAAATACACGTCGAATCATGCATGAGCCGAAAACAAAATCTGGAAAGTGCCGTTGAAACACGTTGTGACTTGCATGTAGCTGCTTACACTGAACGCAACTCGTGCACGCTTACAGTGTGAGTGTGAGTGTTCCTTTCGGTGTGAGTGTTCCTATGGATCTTTCCAGATTTCTTCTCATCTGGTCATGCATAACCAAGCGTGCACTTGCACATATTCTTTATTGATTCATACAATAAGTACATCATCAAAAATGATAGGGAGAGAGAAAAGAGGTAACTTTGTGCTATTACTCTCCCAAATTTAGAGAATGAATGAAAAAGACTAAGAAATTGTCAAAAAAGCACAGATTTATTGATACTTAGAAAGACCAGTTTCGATTATTTTATCAGTTTATCAGAGATTGACAATGGTGTAATAACCGAAACCGGTCTTTCCAAGTATCAATTAATCTGTGGTTTTTGACAATTTCTTAGACTTTTTCATTCAATATGAATAATTACCACAATATCAACTTCTCAACTACACAAAAAGTGAAAATTTAGATAAGGTTACACATAGTCTGAAATAGGTATACATATAGGCATCTAATATAATTTATATAATCACATCCTTATTAAATTTGAAATGGCGTCCTTACTTTGTCTTGTGCAAGAAGTTTTTTCGTTTTGTCAACGCTTGAGAATCCACCAGTGTACCTCCATAAGTGCAGAGATTGGTCCTGATCTCCAACCTGGACATCCCAAGACGCCACCAAGTCGTAACTAGTTTCTTTTTGCCGTGCACTCATCACATTTACCAGTTCTTGGCTATCAAAACACAACAAAAAATTAAAATTTTGTTTCAAAAAAGCTTCTACATCTATCAATTTCTATCAAACACAATTTTAAAAAATAGGGAATTCGGGCAACACGTCAAAGTAGTACTGAAAATATAAGGTAATCAAGATATTTTATCAACATTTCATTCCAAAAAGAAGCTTCCATCAGGAAAAAAGGAAATAATTTGAGCTTGTGTTTCGGTTGTCAGCTCTCACTGGAGTCTCATTGCAAAAAATATGAGTTTTTTTTATAAAATTTTCCTTTGATCATCTTCTGATTTGAGACTAGAAATAGTTTATTTGTCTGATTTTTAAAACTTGCCAACATATGGTTTCACTGCCTTAACTTATGTTTAGTACGTGGTAAAATTGAAGATAAATACTGAATCATGTACACAACTTGTCACAATAGATGTAAAAGGTATGTAATAGATTTTCATTTGAATGATTTACAAAAATGAGAGTGTATGTAATTTTTCTTTTAATTTCAACCTAAGACCATAAAATCAATTTCATTGGTGTACAAGCTTCAGAGGCTCTCCTAAATCTTAATGATGGATAACAGACAGACAAAATATATTTATTTAAAAAAAGCTTCTACATCTATCAATTTCTATCAAACACAATTTTAAAAAATAGGGAATTCGGGCAACACGTCAAAGTAGTACTGAAAATATAAGGTAATCAAGATATTTTATCAACATTTCATTCCAAAAAGAAGCTTCCATCAGGAAAAAAGGAAATAATTTGAGCTTGTGTTTCGGTTGTCAGCTCTCACTGGAGTCTCATTGCAAAAAATATGAGTTTTTTTTATAAAATTTTCCTTTGATCATCTTCTGATTTGAGACTAGAAATAGTTTATTTGTCTGATTTTTAAAACTTGCCAACATATGGTTTCACTGCCTTAACTTATGTTTAGTACGTGGTAAAATTGAAGATAAATGCTGAATCATGTACACAACTTGTCACAATAGATGTAAAAGGTATGTAATAGATTTTCATTTGAATGATTTACAAAAATGAGAGTGTATGTAATTTTTCGACCATAAAATCAATTTCATTGGTGTACAAGCTTCAGAGGCTCTCCTAAATCTTAATGATGGATAACAGACAGACAAAATATATTTATTTAAAAAAATGCAATTTACAAAGCAAAAATCGTATGTACTCATTTTCAATATAAAACAGCAACAAAGAATAAAACAACCTCATGAATATACTAAGCCAAATAAATCTTTAGGAAATGGTCTGCATGGGCAAAAAATGCCTGTGCGCAAACCAGAGTTGCATATTAAAAGTTTTACAGTGAGAAAGGAAACAACAATGTTGATGCATTCAGAATCTTATTGAATATTATTAAATACAGTGAATAAATTATTGAATAGCTCAAGAAAAAGAATATTAATTAGTGTAATGGTGCATACAGATTTCTAGAACAGTAGACGGGTTGTCACCACCAGCGAATTTATCGGCCAAGGTAGGTGTTATAATTGTTGTGATGTTTTCTGCCTTGTTCACTCCCAGTTGTATAAAATTTCAATTGAAATAAGGATTTCGAGACGGCCTGAGATACTATCTGATGTGGGAAGTGACGAGCCAAGTTACGATACAGAACATGTGAAATATAGAAGGAATTGGTTTGTGTAAGAGATCTCTGGAGGGGTATAGCTGTAATACCAGTGTTAACAGCATACCGCGTTTGATGCATATGTGTAATGGGCCCAAGAATGTTCATGTTGGAAAATAAATAGATTAAAATGTTTTTAATGAAGAGCTGTCTTACAGTCAGGACCGCACTCTCCTTCAAGAGAATGTTAGTGGAGAAACGTGAATTTTTTCAGAGCTACTTTCAGAATGGCTTTATGGAATATTTTTCTTACAAATGCCAACTTCTTACAATTATTACTTAGGTTATTAATAATCATAATAAACGTGAAGAAACTTAATGTATTATTTAATTATTGTAAAATATATTATCTTGACGAATAAAATGTAATATTGATCATTTCAAACAAATGAACAGTTGATATTACATCAGATATACCAGTATCAGATTTCTTCTATAAAATAAATAAGACAGTGAACCATACTTATTTTTCAAGTTTGCCTTATTATTGTATCTTGTTCAGTGGCAAGGCAGAGAATCAGCAACACTGTTCCCCAATCTTTCTCCACTGCCATTATAACGTGGACTTTTCTATGGTCCCGGCTGAAGTATGACAGTCGTAAGGCCCATTGACGGCTTAATTCAGGCGAGGTGGGGGTGGGACCTTCCCGCAAGGGACTCCCCACCAACAAAAGCCATACGAATTTACTTTACTATGGAATCTTCCATCTTAAATTCAACCAACACTTGTGAAGTCACAGATTAAAAACTAGAAGGAGCTTAAAAACGCTTTAGAAAATTGCCGATATTTCATTGTAGTTTCATCTATAGAAAGCAGTGGCAAGGCAGAGAATCAGCAACGCTGTTCTCCTGTCTTTCTCCACTGCCATTATAACGTGGACCTCACTATAGAATCTTCCATCTTAAATTCAACCAACACTTGTGAAGTCACAGATTAAAAACTAGATGGAGCTTGGAAAAGCTTTAGAAAATTCCCAATATTTTATTGGAGTTTCATCTATAGAAGGCTGTGGCAAGGCAGAGAATCAGCAACGCTGTTCTCCTGTCTTTCTCCACTGCCATTATAACGTGGACCTCACTATAGAATCTTCCATCTTAAATTCAACCAACACTTGTGAAGTCACAGATTAAAAACTAGATGGAGCTTGGAAAAGCTTTAGAAAATTCCCAATATTTTATTGGAGTTTCATCTATAGAAGGCTGTGGCATGGCAGAGAATCAGCAACGCTGTTCTCCTGTCTTTCTCCACTGCCATTATAACGTGGACCTCACTATAGAATCTTCCATCTTAAATTCAACCAACACTTGTGAAGTCACAGATTAAAAACTAGATGGAGCTTGGAAAAGCTTTAGAAAATTACCAATATTTTATTGGAGTTTTATCTATAGAAGGCAGTGGCAAGGCAGAGAATCAGCAACGCTGTTCTGTCTTTCTCCACTGCCATTATAACGTTGACCTCGCTGTCCATCTGGACCTTATCTGTTTTATACAGGAATGTTGCAGATAATATGAGGGAGGCCGAGAGCAGCAGCAATGTGATTTTTAAAAGCTCGTTGATGAAATGGCTCCTCAGCATAGGCTGGATTGGAGCTGAGAGGCTAATTCACTCACCTTACACCTAGCAAGAGTAAATGCATTGGGGAATAACTTTATACATTAATATTTCAAAATGCTAAATTCATTTAATATACACTCATACCTCACGTTCAACTATTTAGAGATTTAAAACATAATAGAGGCTTATACAATAAATTACCTCCGGTTTTTGGGTCCTCTTGCTCTCCCACTCTAGATATGAAGCTACACCCAACAATATATTATTTAATCACTTATAATTCACCTACTGTTATCTGAATCTTAGTTTTGTAATTTTAATCACACATATTGTAATTTATAGTAAATATAATACCATATATAATTATTATTTAATGAAAATCCTAAATAAATGCTGTAAATCACCCCGAAGACTTCTGCTACTGCAGACATTGACAACAGGGTTAACAGCTAGATGAAAATTCGAACTACTATCCAAAAATTAGTTGCCAGCCCAGGAATCGAACCCGGTACCTCCCAATTGCCAGTCAGGGATGCTTAATAACACACAATACCATATAACTACTGAATAATACTGCTTGCAGGAACTGTCCCCCAATCTCAGACGCATAGTCTTACTGGGGGAATTCCACTCAATCAATATGTTCTTTGAACTGTTTTTGTAAAAATGTGATTCTTATTTTGTTGAATATCAAATATAAATATGTACATGTATTGTATGCCAAGTGGAAATAAACGAATTGAATTGAGAATTCTTTCATCTTGAATTCAACCAAAAGGTGGTTGTGAAGTCACAGATTTAAAAACTAGAAGGAGCTTGAAAACGCTTTAGAAAATTCCCGATATTTTGTTGGGAGTTTTATGAGTTGAATACTTACTAATTGGTGAGATATTGATCAACAGCACTAGGTTGCACATTATGAGTCTGCAGCTCATATATAACTTCCTTGTCGGAGAGCATCCTGGAGTGTGACTCTTTCGTTGGCTCTATTTTACGAACCAGCAATTTACTCAGCCATCCTTCGCTGGAATCATTAGCGGTGCTACTAGTGGATAAACACCTAAAAAAAGCACAATTTTACAAGTTTATTTGACTATATTTACTAATAATTTTCGAATAAAGGCTCACAAACAGCTTCATTTCATTTATTTGCAATACAAATGAGACTAATGTAATAACATTGGTAGATAAAATAATAAGGTAGTCCTTGTGCTATTTTCAGGAAAATCAGGAAAGTATGTATTTCTTTATTAGTATTTATTCAAGAATTAACTAAAAAAGTTTTTGGTCGATGGAACATTTTATAGTGTCCAAGAGTTCCTTTCCATCTGAATATCTGGGTTGGTTCCAAAGTCTTGACATTCTGTGTTTTTGAATACACAGTATTTTCTATGTTATAAATAAACTGAACAGCATTTTACTTAGGTACATACTGCGAGTTATATCCAAACCATATGTATATATATATATATATTACTTATGCATATTATATGGTATATTGACTTGTCTTATACTCCATCCTGGGGTCCCCAAGACGTAATCTAAAAAAAAAAAATTTTCTTCCAAATTTGTAGGTGACACAGTCCAAGATGAGGTTAGAATTTCACGTGTATAATTTTCACAAAATTCTAGTCCAAAATAAACATGAAAACTATAAATTTTGAATTTAGAAGGCTTGAATAATTAAATTGATTAGAAATATTCCACTCAATTACCACTCGTAACAAATAATATTGAGTTATTTAAGAAAATTTGGAACCATTGAAAAAACACAAACTTGTGTAAAGCCTTATTGTAATAAGATGCAATCAGAATACTTTCACCTCCTGAATATTTTTCTACAAGGTAGTTCGATCTTCGATGTGATGTTCACTATAGTGAGGTCCACGTTATAATGGCAGTGGAGAAAGATAGGAGAACAACGTTGCCGAACTTCTGTCTTGTCAATGTCTTCTAAAGACGGTAGCTGATACAGGTTTATTGATGTGATAATTATTAACTGTTCATTCTCGTTCACAATAAACAATTATATTTTATCAAGCAATAAATAATTTTATTCAATAATTCCATAATGAATTTTAATAATTGATATTAATTATTTTGTTAATTATTAATTCTACATTGTTAAAAGTCGATATGGCAACAGAGCAAAGCAAAAAAGAGATAGCGCTATTGGCTTTGTTGAATGATAGACAAGGATAGCAATAGCATTGCTAATCAAACACTGCCATTATAACGTGGACCTCAATATACTTATTCGCATGATTATGTTTTGCAGTGAGGATACTCTTTATTCCTCTGTACAATGCCGATTTCATCTGACTGGAAACAAGAACCAGCATATCATCTGTTCTATGTAACGAAGTCTGCCTGATAATCAAGACCCTGTGAAGTTGCTATGCTTTATTTATTTATTATTTTACAAAGGCGACTTTCTAGAAGTATTTTAACCCTAGGTGATGATGATGGGATGAATGATAATACAATGAAGGTAGAGTTATGAATGAATACAAATTATAGGTTATGCTATCCACTTGAATTGATTTGAGTCCACTTTTCTGACCAGAAATAAATAAACTAGAAATTTTGAACACAAGACTAAGCTGGGATAGCGACATTCAGCAGGTGACCAAGAGACAGTTCAGAGTTTGTTTCCTTTCTAGAAGTTTGAACTTTCTAGAAGTATTTTAACCATAGGTGATGATGATGAGATGAATGATAATACAATGAAGGTAGAGTTATGAATGAACAAATTATAGGTTATGCTATCCACTTGAATTGATTTGAGTCCACTTTTCTGTCCAGAAATAAATAAACTAGAAATTTTGAACACAAGACTAAGCTGGGATAGCTACATTCAGCAGGTGACCAAGAGACAGTCCAGAGTTTGTTTCCTGTTGCTGAAGCTGCGGGGACATGTGACAGAGGCTTACATGGTCATGATGTATCACACCCTTCTCCACTGTCATATTACCTACAGTCTACTCTTGTGGGGTCATTCAAATAAGGTTGTGGACGTACTGAAGCTGCCCGGATAATGACTGCAAGGGAACATCTTGCACACTGCAAGAGAGCATCTTGCACACTGCAAGTGAACATCTTGCACACTGCAAGTGAAGGTCTTGCACACTGAAAGTGAACATCTTGCACACTGGAAGCTCATTTTTGTTAGGTTGGGAATTTTGAAAGTTGTCAGCCACTTCATTTTTGACCTGATGTACATCAAGAAGAACCAACAAGACTTGGTAACCTGGTCAGATGTGAATCACTACAGTACCAGGCATCGAGAGGTAATTGATATTCCCAGGGTGCGTATCCAGAGACCGTAGGTGTGCTGCAGGAGCGCTAAGCTTCTTCAACAACCTTCCAGCACTGGTGAAGCAGGGGTGCATTTGAGAGATTAGTAACCAAATCCTTGAAGGTCACAGCCTAATAGTGTTTATTTATTTATCATTTACAATCAACTCAAGGACAAAGAAACAGACTACAGTCCAAAACTTCTTTTCATCCCAATTTCATAAAATAAATTGTCCAAATAAAGGTTAAGTTCGAGAGTTTCAGTTTAGACGACGGCTTGACTCAGATTTTGGCCTGTTAGCCCGTTTTTTTTTCTTTTTTTGAAACCTGGGTTCACACACAGCCATATCGATCATAATCATGTGTTATGTAAAGTCTGTGAGATATTACTTTTAATATGAAGAGGAGAAACACTTTTCTCCTTCCACAGTTTGTAGCATAGACAGAGACGGTCATCCCGCGCACATTTGGATGCGCCGTGTCATTTCGCTTTACGTTCTTATGATATCTTCGTAATCACACAAACAAATATACCTGCTGACCAGTAAACAACTTTGGACCAATGCCAGGCAATAGCTGGAGGGAGGTGTTTGCGCGCGACGCATTAGAATGCTGCTAGGTAGTGGGAGTGATTAGTGGAGGATAGAGCATCGGACCTCTCCGTCATCCAGAAAGAGCCGTGTTAAAAGTAATATCTCATAGACTTTAGTGTTTTTGTATTGACGCCAACGATACCACAAGTACAGAATTAAGAAGAAGGTATTAAGGTATTGAATAAAATCTCGTATGAAAGAACACTGGAAGCATCCATAACTAATACTAGAGTGTCCAGTATATTGTGCAAGGATAATAATTTTTCAATTGATGTAGAACAAAAAAAGAATATTTGTCCAGGTTGGTATTTGAACCCTGCACCCTCTGATTGCCGGTCAGGCGGTGCCTGCTGGACATCTTTTATGCCTAGTCCACACTATCGCCAAGTCGTTGGCCAAGCTTGTAAGCCTGGCCACGTTGGTCTTGCCATCCACACTGCAATGTGACCCTTTGTGGATGCTCGGCTGGCCACTTGTCATCGCCATTTGTCGAGCGAAGGCCAGTGAAGGCGAGAGCAGCCATCCACACGCATTGGGCGAGAGTGTGGATGCGGCATTATATACTACAGTCGGGCTCATTCGTTCTTCAGCTATACATCCATACCAGACCGGTAAATAACCTAAATAAGATATTTTTAATTTTGCATTTTCATTGCCAATCAATAGGCTAATGATTACACTGACATTAACACTAGTGTTATGAATCAACCCTAAGTACAGCATAACTTTTAATTACACATGAAAATCTACAGAAATATAGAGCTAGAATAAGTTGATATATAATTGTGGGTACAAATAGAAAACGACCAATGGAGAGTTGCAATGCGGAATGCACATTGAAGTGTCAAATTTATCATGATTGGTTAGGTGATGCAGTAGGATCTTCTCATACTGTGATTCAAAACCCGTGACAGAAGCCTTTAGTCATTTCAATCCAGACTTAATCAGTAAGCCAAACTCGCTGAAATAAACCCATTATAACTTCAAAAATGACAATAATATCAATGAAAAGGAACAAGTGATAAAATTACCTTAGAAAGCTGGAATACTTCAAATTCTTTGTGCCTACAGCATTTAACATTATTTTTATACTGACAGCCATCATCGCTCAAGTACATAAATCAGCTAGACTAACTAACAACAAATTCTACACAATTTACTTGGAAAAATATTTAACATTCGAAATGGAAGTTGGAAGTTGGAATTTAGATCTTGGAACTTTTTGGTAATCTTGGTTTACAGATACAGACGTACAACTGTTTTGAATGTACAAGATCTACACTACCAACGTAACTTGTGATCATCTGATCTCCTGGATTTCATAAACTTTCCAATTATTCAAATACCTAATTAAAATATTTCTCACATTAGAAATCATATAACATTTTTTTCTCACTTTATTCACAGAGATTAAAATCAATTTTCCAAAATCCAAAACTGATAAATCCGAATGTCAAAGGGAAGTTTTGTATGCATTTTGAGGTTAACCTGAATTCATCATTTGACCGACTTCTCTTCCACCTTGAGAAAGGCGATTACAAGGAGTGAATTACAATGATGTTGGCTGGAGGAAAGTCTTTACTTGCTATCAAGTAAGTTTAATTAATTATTATTTCAATATGTTGATTTAGATTTATTCTATTTATGTTAAAGACATTTTAGATTCATGGGAACCGAAAGAGCCACGTCTTCTTTTGCTTGGGAATTCGTTCTTCAGGGTTCATCGTTCATGGCTGCATTCTCTGATAAATCATTCAATCTTGATTATTGAATGTCCATAGACCAATCTATCCCGGTATTAATTACAAATCTATTCTAAACGCTTTATAGGAGTTTAAGATTTCAAAACTCATTATCATTCAATTCATATCTTTAGTCTATTAGCTCAACTTCACCCATCCAACAGCTATCCTATGACTAGCATTGTGTATTAACTCATTTTTATAGATCCTCTCCTACTTTATGAAATGTCTAAACATCGGAATCACCCTATTAATGATGGGTTAGGTTAGGAGTGCTAATGAATGAAGGCTCGTCTGGAGCTTGAGTCTGCTAGAGCAATTCAAGGTTATAATTCGATGTTTTCACTATGTGAATTACTCGTTGATTAATATTACAGTACTTGGGTATTAACTTACATGAAGGCCACCGTGCTTTTGTGGTTCCCTGTACAGCTTTCTCCTGTTTTGGTGCCCTACGGTTTTGTAATGAGTGAATGTCATTAGGCCCGTATTACACTAGGCCACCAGGTTGGGTCGCCAGTGGCTCACCTGAGAGCCATCAGTATAAATCAAGCTGGGACACCAGTGAGACCAGTATTGGTGGCCGGGCTTGCGACAGTAATCGGCCGTCAAAATCTGGCTGGTGACACTGGTGTAATGAGCGTAATTAGATCTACTGCCCCGTGACTCCCTCAGACACTAAAGCTGGATTTCCGTCTAAGCGACCAGCAGAGTAATAATATAATTTTGAAGAGTTCTGATTGGACTGTTCACACTCAGCCCGGCCGAGCGAGTATGAATAGTCCTATTTGAACTCTTGGAAATTATATTTTCACTGTGCCGGTCACTTTCACTGTCACTGATATATGATTAATATGGCATCTGATTTTCTTGAAACATCAGTAGGTTGCCATTACAGTCATCTTCGGAATGGGATATCAATTCCTCGATATAAAGACATTTCATAAAGGTAGTTTGAAACTGTTAGAGAGATGAATCATAAGTATTTTGTGAGAATACTGCTAGAATTCTGATAAGATTTTCAGTTTTAAAGAGGAAGGCTGGGTACACACACGACAGTGAACAGTGAAAATATTTGTTATCATTTCATTTAAGTCAACTTATTCATCTAGTCCAATGTATTTTGTTTTATAGGAAATAGGCAGCAAAATTTTTATATTGGTGACCCCGACGTGACCATTCATGGATCACCACTCACTGTGCTCTGTGGTGTATCTACGGGGAAACCTCGACCATTTATTATACAACTTTTTAGACGACAAGTCTTTGACAGTCTCCACAATTTGAGTCATCCCGGACCCATGAACTTTAAATTGTCTGATATTCACATCGTCTGCCCGGGGGGTTCAAAGTCTACTTATTCATCTAGTCCAATGTATTTTTCATTAGCCTATAGGAAGTATGCAACAAAACATCTAACTTATAAATATTTCAGTTCAATATTTGTGATCAGTTAATAAAAGGCAATTTATTCATCTAGTCCAATGTATTTTTTTATTATAGGGAATATGCAACAAAGGTCAAATTAGTTTAATTTTCAGAGTAGGTAACTTCAACTCAGCAAATAGCTTATGAAGTACCTTAATCATAACTCTGACGCTACATAATGATTTTGTTAGCTCTGAATTATTTTAATTCATATAACTTGAATTAGAAGTTAATATTTTATTATTTATTTTAGTTAATTATTTTTTCAAAATTATTGTACTGATTTGTTAAGTTCATTCATATTTGTTTGTAAATTGTCAGTGTTATGAATAAATTTCAATTTCAAAATCCCTATGGATTCATAGAAGATGGAATGTGAATTAATATAAATCGATCTTGTAAGCTAATAAAATCAAGAATTTTATTCGCAATTCAAACAATTGATGGTCCTGCCAAACCCGAAAGTTTTTCGGCGGGTGTACAGTTACAAAAAAACGAGTTACAAAAGATAAATAAACTTGGACAAAATGAATATATGACACTTCAAAGATTTCAAGTATAAGATGAAAGAAAACAAATACAAATTGCAACAAGAAAATAACAAATATACATCAGATTTTGATAGAGAATAAAGAGTAAATAATTGTTTTTGTTGCAGTGCTGTCCAGCCTCAGCTGGGCCAATCGGCCCGTGGCATGGCCACCCTCAAGGCCATCTCGATCCGTCTCAAGTCGGTGAAGAACATCCAGAAGATCACACAGTCCATGAAGATGGTGTCGGCTGCCAAGTACTCCAGGGCTGAGCGAGACCTCAGGCAAGCACGTGGCTTCGGAGAGGGTGCCAAGGTAATTTATTACCAACATAATCAAGTCTCAAGAATGTTTTCCCCACTTCAATTAATTTATCTATCATAGGAAACAGATCTAAAGAGAAGTTCATGTTATTAGTCAGTAGCAATAGAATAGAAAGGTAATTTATTGCCAACTTAATCAAGTTTTAAGAATGTTTTCCCGTTTCAATACATTAGTCAATCATAGAAAACAGATCTATAGAGAAGTTTACGTTGAGTTAGTGGCAATAGAATAGAAAGCTAATTTATTGCCAACTTAATCAAGTTTTAAGAATGTTTTCCCGTTTCAATACATTAGTCAATCATAGAAAACAGATCTATAGAGAAGTTTACGTTGAGTTAGTGGCAATAGAATAGAAAGGTAATTTATTACCAACTTAATCAAGTTTTAAGAATGTTTTCCCGTTTGAAATCACTTATTTATCATAGAAAACAGATCTATAGAGAAGTTGTCAAGTCAGTGAAAATGATAGGACTACAGTAATTTGTTACCAACATAATCAAGTTTCAAGAAAATTTTCCCATTTGTATCCATATATTCATCATAGAAAACTGAATCTTACTATAGTGAAAAAGCTCTCCTCAATTTTCATAAATAGATGAAACGGAGATGATGTAACACAGAAAAACTATTTTCTTATTCACGTTGAAAACAAAGACCTTTATTATACTATAGTTTGGACCCTACGTGCCAAACACCTCTAGCATTTATTTATTTATTTATACATTGATACATACACTATCATTCTCAACAATAATTGTTGAGATGGCTTTTGACAAAAGTGCATCATTGAATTAGGCCCGGCAAATTTTTGGACAATCATTCATGATTGGGAAAGGAACAAGAGGCTTAAAGCCCAAAACTGTTCCTTTCCCAAATTTACATAGAAATTGTCCAAAAATTTGCTGGGCCTAATTCAATGATGCACTTTTGTCAAAAGCCATCTCAACTTATTTTACATTTTGATCCAATGAACGTAATATTCACAATATGAAAATAAAGCCTGCTCATAAACATCTAGGACAACTAACCTTACAAACAGCTGCTGTACGAACCACATAATTATTATAATTTGGTCCGTTATATTATTAATAGGACCATATGCACCGTTCCAGTTTAAACAAAGGAATCTGTTGATTTAAACCAGGAAGATTAAATTATATCAAATGCGACCATGCCGTCATGTAATCCTAGATTAACGTATATAGGAATTTAATCTGTTGATTTCCTATGTTGAAATTGATTAAATGAAACTAGTTGAATGATGAAATATTTTTAATGTTGGAATGACAAAATTGAACTCTGGATAAAATTTGAAATAAACTGTTATAAATAAACTATGCCGGTTGAAAACATCACAGGTGGCAGTCAGATGATTCGCCACACGTAGATGGTGCATATGGGCCATAGTGACTTTTATTAGTTTCGCCAAAGATTTCAATGTATAAGAATTGTCAATTTTGTAGGTTGATAAATATTGAAAATTTATTAAGTTTATAAATCAGCAAGATGGAAAACTCTTCAACATTTTTTGACACGAATAAAAACTTCCAGCTACTACAGCTGTATTTATATTTTCTCAATTATTACAGAAGCAAGGCTCATAACGATTTCTGGAAATATGTCAGTTGCCCAGAAATACACAATTTAGGGGCTAAGTTTAATCAAAGTATTACGTTCAACAGACTTATCAATTTAATTAAGTCTATTCAGTTATTAGTTGCGTCCAAAAGACTTGATTCTCATGTAGCTGTTATTCACTTGAAGTGAACACTCTTCAATAGTTCTCTGTCTGAAACTGTAGAGCTACATTCTAGCATTAAAAAGGAGAAATGTTACACAAAAATGTATATTTTCATCGACGTTTAG
The DNA here is from genome assembly GCF_014356525.2 of Nilaparvata lugens. Lineage (NCBI taxonomy): Eukaryota > Metazoa > Arthropoda > Insecta > Hemiptera > Delphacidae > Nilaparvata > Nilaparvata lugens. The sequence continues at coordinate 2,770,249 of NC_052518.1, read as the reverse complement.
AATGTCGACATTATTGCATCGATATTTTAGAATGAAGAGAAGTCAGTTTTGGTTCGAAAGCATGCTTCAGTAGGGGAGTAAATATTTCATATTTATCACAATTATTTTATGTCAATAATTGTCAGTTGACAGTGAATCCACTGCGATTCAAAAGCATGCTTCAGTCAGTGAGTAAATATTTCATATATTCACAATTATTATAGTCTGCAAGTCGTAATTTCAGTGCTAAAACTTGATGAAACCTATAGTAGTTCGTAATGGATAAAGAAATTACCCCACACAGGCTAGTCCTCGGGGCGTTTTTTGTTTTATTCATTCTTATAAAAGAATCTTATCATCTTGTTACATCATTATAACTGTACATGTCTATGTTTAGATGATAAGAAACAGATTTTTCCTGGTATTGTACTAGTTTTTGGATGAATAAAATCTTTTTCATTTCATTTCATTTCAATTCATTGTTTTTTTACAGATGGAAATTACTGAGATATTGCAATTATTCAAATGCTAATGAATGAATTATTATTATTAAACTAAAATCCAAATTAAATGCTATTATTCACCCCGAAGACTTCCCGGGCTGACAAATAATTTTTGAATAGTAGCGCTAATCGAATTTCCATGTAGCTGTTTACCCTGTTGTCAATGTCTGCAGTAGCAGAAGTCTTCGGGGTGAATTACATTATTTAATTAGGATTTTCGTTTAATAATAGTAATTGTTTTTTTAGTTTTATTGATTGATTTATTTACTGGTATTGATTGGTAGGGCGTAAGATAACTTGTAATATACTGAGTTGTGATATTGGTTTTCAGTCTTTCTACGAAAGAGCTGAGGTAACAGTCCCGGAAAAGGCAGAAGGTGGAAAATTGATTGTGGCCATCACATCGGACAGAGGTCTGTGTGGAGCTGTCCACACTGGAGTGGCAAGGTCTATCCGTACTGAACTGGCTGAGGACTCTTCCAACACCCAAGTCGTCTGCGTTGGAGACAAATCTCGCAATCTTCTCCAGAGGTCTGTATCATGAACAAGATACATGTATCAAGTATCGTGTATCACGTATCAAGTATTACAGTACGCGTCCCGTGACTTTGAATCGGTATATAGGCAAGGTATGGTTCGCGAGGTGATATTCATGGCTTTGCGAAAACACCAGGCTTCAGAGACCCTAGACCCCTAGATGGAGGAAGCTCCATACACACAGAGATTCTTCATGAATGAGAGTTGCAACGTATCATCATCAATTAAAATAGCATGTTGAACGAATGTTAGCTGATAGGCTTCCACTGAAAATGTTCAAGTATAAGGCTAGGGCCACACGAGCGCACATAGTGCGTCCGTTGCAACTTACTTTTTGCGGCCGTCGCCAATGACACCACACGAGCGTTGAGTGTGGTGCGTCAACGTCAGTTGGATTTACGCAATTGAACCAGACGAAGCAATAACTTTTGCATGTCTCGACGTGCGTTGTAGCATTTCTGCGCAGTTCAAAAATCACCGTCCGTTACGACTTCCGTTACCTGGTACGCACGTACCTCGTGTGTTGTCACCAATTCACTTCTATGTATTTCTGCAACGGACGTCAAAAAGTAAGTTGCAATGGACGCACTTTGTGCGCTCGTGTGGCCCTAGCCTAAGCCGGTAGGCAAAGCTACACAGGACCTGGACTGTAAACTGTGTTGTGCTAAAAGGACGTAACTCCAATAAGCTCCTTGTGTATCTTTTCGGATGCAACACGTTGCTTTTGAGAAGATACAAAAGAGCTTCTGTTGCTTATGTAAAGATAAATTTTCAAAAATGTTGGATGTTTTTGAACGGGTAGTATTGTAGTCTAGAGGCCCTCCGCCGATAGGCACTGTTACAGTACCCGAACTGTACGTGTCATGTACTTGGTGCAATAGCAAGCACGCTTTTCAAAGGATTTCGGATACAAATCTCGCAATTTTCTCCAGAAGTCTGTATCATGAACAAGATACATGTATCAAGTATCATGTATCACGTATCAAGTGTTATGTATCATGCACTTGGTGCAATAGCAAGCACGCTTTTCGGAGACAAATCTAGCAATCTTCTCCAGAAGTCTGTATCATGAACAAGATACATGTATCAAGTATAATGCATCATGGAATTTTGTATTATTTCAAGCCAATTGAGGAGAAAATAACTTTTGTCAAAACCTTGAATTTAGATGAATAATATAAAATTTAATGAAAGTTATTTTTCCCAAGAATTCAATAAGATAACCTACTTATTGCAATACAATGCATAATATACTTGACTACTAGGTGATGTTATATATAATAATAGGTTTCTAAAACAAAAGTAGCATTGCTGCCAAAATAATTACTAATAATATAGTAATGTGAATATATGGTAGCCCAAATAAATTCATAAAGAATAGACTTTTTGTGTCAGCAAAGGTTTCTAAAACAAAGTTGAAGTCTCTTAGAGAAAACATTTTTTAATGCCAATCCAATATCATTAGGAATTATATCACAGAATATATCAAAATTTCTTGACACACATTCACAGTTATTTAAAGCAACATGGAGACATTAATCAAACAGTGTACCTAAACTTTTTTTCATGATTGACTTGTGCAAGTTTCAAAGGCCCAGAGCTGTCATTCTGCTTTTAATTTTGCTTCAACTTCTCGTTTTTAATCTATTATTTACTAACTCAGAATATTATTCAATAAACAATTAATGTAAACCGAGCTACTGATCTGTCTTTTCTATTTTACTTTAAATTTAAGTTTTTTCTATTTGGTTGTTCAATTAATGTTAATAATTGTTTCTTCTGGTTCTCTTGCTAAATTTTTCATGAGTTGTTTCAATATAATTTTATAATTAATCAAATAATTGTTGCAGGTTGTATGGAAAGAACATTTGCCTGGTCGCTAACGAAGTTGGTAGGAAGCCTCCCTCATTCCTTGATGCATCCAAGGTTGCATTGGAAACAACAAAGCAGAACTTCTCCGCTGGAAAAATCGTCTACAACAAGTTCAAGTAAGTCTAATTACACACTCATCGAATTTTAGACGTACTTATGAATTCTTTCAGATTGAACGGAACTTGTCAAACATAATCTGTTTAATCTAATAGGATTTATAAGGACGGCAAAAAATCGTACGTCCAAAAATCGATGTGTATGTGTAACTAGCCTAAGGCTCAACTTACAATACGTCGACTCAAATCGAGGATACACCAGTCTCTCGACCTTACAACTTTCTTGCTCATTGTCACTACTTCAGTTCCATGCTACTCCATTTCTAACCTCACTTTATTAAAAATATGAGATTCAATTCGTCACTTCTGCGCATGTAACAAGTTCTATAATAATCATTATGAATATATTGTCACACTTTTTCTATGTATTTTAACACGACATGCAGTCAATTATTGAGTAAATATTAAAAACTTTTACTTACTGACTGGAGTACTTTCAATTGCTTGGCAATCATTTTCAACAGTGTAGACCGGAAATGTTTTGGCAACCATCTTCCTAACCATCAAAACATTTCCGGTCTACACTGTTGAAAATGATTGCCAAGCAATTGAAAGTACTCCAGTCAGTAAGTAAAAGTTTTTAATATTTACTCAATAATTGACTGCATGTCGTGTTAAAATACATAGAAAAAGTGTGTTTATACAAAGCAGCTCGGAATGGATCAAGAAATCATCACCTTGAATATATTGTCTTATCTAATTCTTATTATTGTCTTATCTAAAATGATAAAACATAACCTCACTTTCATTAAAAATGCATGGTACTATGCAACTCAAGTCGAGGCTCGACCAACATGTCGAGTCGACGCTCGACTCAGTCTCACAATCGTGAGGTCGCGGAGACTAGAGTCCACTGGTCTGAGTGTCACCATTTGGGAACACATGCTCTCGACTAGAGTCGAGTCTCTTCTCGACTTGAGTCGCGTAAGTGTGAGTTGACCCTAAGACGACCTTTTCAATGTTTTCTACTCTATGATGTGTCAATTAATTGAAATAATCATGAAATAACAGTGTGGTCTAGTAATTCATTCAGTGCAGCAACAGTTTGATTGGGCCAGTTTGAAAACGGTCCAATTTCTACGAAGGATGCTTTGGGGAGATCATTGGCTCTTGAAATTTATTTCAATTCCTGTTGTCAATCTATTCATTATTCCTAATTTCATTGCTGAGTATCACATGTTATTAGGGTGGCCACTAACGACAGGGCAAGTGTGTTGAACATGTATGTGTCCACATATGCTTGTCATGCATGTTGTTTCATCAGCAACATTTTTTGAGGTTAGGTTTTGTATCTTCAATTTTTTTCTGTTTGTTTTTCACTCACTTCTCCATTTCAGGTTGAATTAATTTTGTAGCGTCATAGTTTGTAATTTTCCAGTCGTTTATTTATTGTGATTAATAGTTTATTCCATGTTAGAAGCTGCTGTCAACAGCTGTTTTTCGATCAAAGCCTTTCGCGTGAATGCTTTTTTCGTTCGTTGCCTGTCCGTTCACACAGACATGCTCGACACACTTCGTTAGTGGCCACCCTTAGGCTCAAATCACACTTACGCAACTCAGGTCGAGAAGAGACTCGACTCTTGTCGAGAGCATATGTTTCCAATTGGTGACGTCGCGGAGACTAGAATCGACTGGTCTGATTGTCACCATTTGGAAACATATGCTCTCGACAAGAGTCGAGTCTCTTCTCGACCTGAGTCGCGTAAGTGTGATTTGAGCCTAAGGGTGGCCACTAACGAAGTGTGTCGAGCATGACTGTGTGAACGGACTGATTGGTCTGATTGTCACCATTTGGAAACACATGCTCTCCACTAGAGTCCAGTCTCTTCTCGACCTGAGTCGCGTAAGTGTGAGTTGAGCCAAACAGTAAAATTTTGATAAGAAGGATTCACTTTTACAAGGATTGGAGTTTCTTCGATAACTAACTTTTCGCCACACTGCACAGAAAGCAGCTGTTTTCCAGTCCCTAAGTAGATCTGAAAGACATAGTTTGCAGACGACTCTCGTCTGACGTCAGAACAGGTTTCTTTCTGGCTAACGGCTTTCCGCTTTTTGAAAATGTGTTTGGACAACTGTGCCATATGGTGCATTGTGTTCAGGAGGGTGAGATCGGAAATTTCCACCCCACTTTGAGTACCCTACGACGTCTGGTTCTTGAGATATGAGACATAAAAGTTTCCCCCCCCCCTCATAAAACATTCTTATTCAATTTATTGTTCTTAATATAGCTGATGCCAAAAAGTTTGGCAAAGCAAAGGCTTTGTGGGTCGCATGGTGTAACCTACTCACAGCTGATGCAATGCATCTATTTATTGTCTCTTTTGATTTAAAAATCATCACCTAAGCCAAGCTAGATGACAACTCTACTTGACAACATCAGCTGTTGGAATGCACAAGAGATCCACGAAACCGCCTAACTTTTTGGCGTCAGCTATACCTGTAGTGTGGCGAAAAATATCGTTCGCGACTCTCTCAGAAAGGTGTTTACGGTATTCGGATAACAAATTCGGCAAACTCGGCAAGCCTCGCCCGGGAAACTATCCTCATACCGTAAGCACTAACTTTCTGTGCTTGTAGCGTAATAATATACTATAGCAGGAATGTCTTGTAAAGCCCCGCACACTCAAATAGATTTTCCTACAGTTACGTTGAAAAGTGGCCATTGCTGCACTGATTACAGGACGCAAAGAATCACTTTTCCGCTCTAGTGCGGGAAAAATTTTTCTGCACTCCAGATTTGCAACATGGCAACGCAAAATACTCAGTAGGTTATATGGAGAAACAGTGCAGCAAAATCAAAATGAAGTTGGTAACAGTGACTGCTGTGGCTGCTATAGTGAGCAGAGGTGCAACCAAGCACAACGCGCAAATTATTACATTATTATATTATAACCAAGGACAACATTTTTATTCAATTTGACAATAAATTAAGGCTTTTATCAATAATAAAATTACACAGAAAAACATTTGATGCATTTCAGGCAATTTTATCCATAATTACCCACTTTTCATATTCATGGTAACTGTAGGAAAAACTTAATGTGAAATACGTGCGCAAAGTACCTCTGCTGCACTCAAGAAACCATTCCGCCCTCGCCTACGGCTCGGGCGTAAACGTTTCTTTCGGTGCAGCAAACTGTCACTTTGCGCACTAGTTGCACAAATAACTATTTTGTTCGTTCGGTATTTTGCCGTCCTTATTAGATTAAACAGATGATGTTTGTCAAGCTCCGTTTAATCTGATAGAATACATCAGGATTTCATCGGAAACAACTAAGGAGAACCTCTCCGCTGGAAAAATCGTCTACAACAAGTTCAAGTAAGTTTAGTTACACACTCATCGATTTTTGGACGTACGATTTTTTGCCGTCCTTATGAATTCTATCAGATTGAAGGGAACTTGACAAACGTCATCTGTTTTATCTAATAGAATTTATGACGGCAAAATATCGTACGAACATGAATCGATGTGTGTGTGTGCGAGGCTTAACTCACTTGTAACAAGTATTTAATCTAATATCAATGTACTCTACAAAGTATACTATACAAATACTAATTATAATACATATTTTGTTGAAACAGGTCAGTGGTTTCATACACAACTTCTGAACTGCCACTGTTTAGTGCCGCAGCGGTTGAATCTGCTCCCAAACTCAACGTGTACGACTCACTCGACAATGAAGTCATCAAGAGCTACATGGAGTTCTCTTTGGCTTCGCTCATTTTCTACACCATGAAGGAGAGTGCTTGCAGCGAGCAGTCCTCACGTATGACTGCTATGGACAACGCCAGTAAGAATGCAGGTTAGTAAAGTCATCCTTTTCAAACTATTTATCCCTCAAATATCCCTCCAAGTACAATTATTCCCTATTAAGTACTAGTAGTTCTGCGAACAGTAGACCTCGCTCATGAATAGCCTACAACTTTCAAACTAATAAGAAGGGCCATTAAGAAAGTACACTATATTGTGAAGATTTATCCATGTCATCTATTATTTTCTCATTGAATGAAAAAGACATTGAATAAAAAGTTTTCATTCAATATGAATAATTACCACAATATCAACTTCTCAACTACACAAAAAGTATTATTTTCTCCATTGAAAGTGCTAAAGACATTGTTTCCAGGGACACCGGACTTACAAATGTCTCTCAAGGAGGTACCTTCATATTGTCCCCATATTTACAATATTACAATTTTTCTTACAATCAATTACAAGAAATCGGTCAACTGATAGAAGAATGGAATATTGAGTAGGCAATTTAGACGATGAATCGTCTCACAGACGATAGTGAGACGGAAAATGATGGGTTTGTTGGTGACAATGACAGGAGGTTGCTAATAAAGTTTTTCATGAAAAGTGGATTCAATGTTATGGCGGCTTGCTATGCCTATGCAGAATGTATATGCTCACAAGTCGGTTTCCGATCTCATACTAAAACGAAAACAAGAGCTAACTAACTATGCTGTGATGTCTCCGGCCGGTTCGGTAGGTCTAGAAACTATTCATCTATGAAACAGGGAAATTTCGTGTTGAAATGGGAAGAAATGGTGCAATCAAGTGAGAAGTTTTCTTCAATTAATAAATACAGTATGATTTGGAGCGGCTCACAGGTTTCAAGGTTTACCGCTGACAACTCTTGTCCTCTATCGATAGCATTCCAACGATACCATTCATTCAATACAGCACATTTTAGAGCGGCACAATTTATATTAAAACCAGAGGTCTTATCAAAAATCGTTACACATACGTTTCTGCGCCTTGTTCCGAAGAACTTGTATACCAAATTTCATCCAAATCTGACAATAACTGCGACTGTAACTGCGGTACAAACAATCAAACAGACAAAAGCCGATCGAGTCGAAACTAAGACCTCAGCTTCGCTTCGGTCAATAATACAGTCCCATGAACAACGCCAGTGAGAATGCAGGACACAAAAGTCATCACCTCCTAACTCTTTACCCCTCAAATATCCCTTCAAAAACCAAAACATCCCTATTAATTATTATACAGTCATCTCTTATTGAGTCGACTTTTTGTTATTGTCTGTTTTTTGGGTCGAACTTTTTGTTGACTTTTGTCAGTACAATAATTCCCTATTAAGTATAATACAGTCCCATGGACAACGCCAGTGAGAATGCAGGTCAGTAAAGTCATCCCTTTTAAACTATTTATCCCTCAAATATCCCTTCAAGTACAATAATTCCCTATTAAGTATAATACAGTCCCATGGACAACGCCAGTGAGAATGCAGGTAAGTAAAGTCATCACCTCCAAATCCTTTACCCCTCAAATATCCCTTCAAAAACAAAAAAAATCCATATTAATTATAATACAGTCATCTCTTTTTGAGTCGACTTTCTGTTATTGTCTATTTTTGGGTCGAACTTTTTGTTGATTTTTGTCAGTACAATAATTCCCTATCAAGTATAATACAGTCCCATGGACAACGTCACTAAGAATGCAGGTCAGTAAAGTCATCCCTTTTAAACTATTTATCCCTCAAATATCCCTTCAAGTACAATAATTCCCTATTAAGTATAATACAGTCCCATGGACAACGCCAGTGAGAATGCAGGTAAGTAAAGTCATCACCTCCAAATCCTTTACCCCTCAAATATCCCTTCAAAAACAAAAAAAATCCATATTAATTATAATACAGTCATCTCTTTTTGAGTCGACTTTCTGTTATTGTCTATTTTTGGGTCGAACATTTTGTTGATTTTTGTCAGTACAATAATTCCCTATCAAGTATAATACAGTCCCATGGACAACGTCACTAAGAATGCAGGTCAGAAAAGTCTCCAAATTCTTTATCCCTCAAATATCCCTTCAAGTACAATAATTCCCTATTAATTATAATACAGTCATCTCTTTTTGAGTCGACTTTTTGTTATTGTCTATTTTTTGGGTCGAACTTTGTGTTCAAATCATTTGAACAGAATCTCTTTGTTCAAATAGAATACTTAACAACTGTGACAAAGCACAGAACTTTGTTCCTAAGGCTAACCGTCCACTGGAACCGTATTCAACCGATCCGTTCAGCCGTTGGATCGGACAAATCTGCCGGCCGTTAATTCGGCCGAACACGGTCGTCCATTGGAACCGTTTTCGTCAGTCTAGTTCAGTAGTTGGCTGGTTGCCAATTATTGAATTAACTACTATTATAGCCACCAAAAGTTTTCATAAACAATGATTATATTGAAATTTTGAAAATTGAATAAACATATATCCACTAAATTAGTTATTCATTACAATAATCTTACCTTCAGATCCATTTTGTTCAGCAAACTTTGTCCACAGATTCCTTTGAACATCAAGACGATATCTTTTGTCTCGCATATCCCACAATGGAACATGCTCTTTAACCAAACTTATCAACTTTTCATTGACCATAGTTAAAACTTTATAAAACAGAACAAGTTCAAAAAACAAAAACAGACAAGACTGTGATACAATTTTGAGGTTAAGATTGTGTTGTCTCAGCTCAACTTTGGCCGGATAGAGCCGGAAATCCCATTCAATTCTGATCGAAAACTTGATCGGCCGTGCACGGTCGTATGAACCTGTTGCAATGGACGAGCATCTATAACTTTCTTTGTTGGGGGATCGTTCGGCAGTTTTCGGCCGATGCTAGTTTGGACGAAATTGGTTCCAGTGGACGGCCCACCAAAAGCTGCGTTTACATTGGTCAAGTTTCCTAGAATTCAAGTTTCTTTCAACGTTTAAATGGACGATTATGAAAACATGAATTAAAGTTTTCATAACTTCAAAAGAAAGGCTCAACTCACACTTACACGACTCAAGTCGAGAAGAAACTGTGACTCTAGTCTCTTCTCGACGCAGCTTTTTTTTAAATGATGACACTCAGACCAGTCGACTCTAGTCTATGTGACCTGACGACTGTGAGACTGAGTCGAGCGTCGACTCGACATTTTGGTCGAGCCTCGACTTGAGTTGCGTAGTACCGTGCACTTTTAATGAAAGTGAGGTTATGTTTTATGAAAGTGATGTTCCAAATAAATCAATGGTCCACTTTGAAAATTAAAACTGTAAAATTTGACGATATCTGAGTGTTTTTATTTCAAAATGATGTTCTATCATTTTAGATAATACAATAATAGGAATTAGATAAGATAATATATTCATAATAATTATTATAAAATTTGTTACATGCTAAGTAGTGACGAATTAGATCTTATATTTTTAATGAAGTAAGGTTAGAAATGGAGTAGCATGGAACTGAAGTAGTGACAATGAGCAAGAAAGTCGTAAGGTCGAGAGACTGGAGTGTCCTCGATTGGAGTCGTACGATTTTGAGTCGAGGTAGTGAGTTGAGCCTAAAACTACGTTTAGATTGGTCAAGTTTCCTTGAATTCAAGTTTTTTTAACGTTTAAATGAACTTGAATTCAACCTTAAAAGTAAATCTTTATTTTAATATTATATATTATGTTCTTGATTTAACTAAATTTGTAGGCCTACTTATCATCGATAAATAATTATTAATGTGTGTCTTATCCAATCACTGCAGGCCACCGCTGGTTTACGGCTGATAGTCCCTTCAGGTAACCATAATGGACCACAAATATATTCCTCCGATTTGTGATTCAATTGGCCAAAATAGGTCGAAATTGAATAACAATAGCCAACCACTGAAGGGTTACTAAAACTTCTGATTTGATGTGATTTTTTTTTTTCCTGGTGACTCTTGACAAAGTATAGGAAATCTTCAAGAAGGACTATTTGTCCAAAAAATAAAAGAATACAAATAAACACTGCACACTACAAATAAATTCTACCTGTGTAATCCATTGTTTTCAGCGGCCCCGTCTAGTTTCCAATGCCCGTTAGTTTATTCAACTGCGATTGGTTGCCTAAAAATTGATTCTCATTTTAAACTAATATTACTCTCATTTTATTTCATTGAATTTCATGTATTTTTTCAATTTCAATTTCTGTACTGATAATGAGTTCAAAAGTGTAAAAAAAGTTATGAGTTCAAAATTAATGAGTTCAAAAGGATAATGAGTAAAAAGGGGTCAAGTCACAAAATGTCGATTTTGACTTTTCTACATGTTCTTATACAGAAAATTTGCTCTTTTTTTGTATAAAGGATTTAAGTCCATGTAGTATTGTTTTAGAGTTATTCTCAGGGTAAAATGGATACATCTCAGAAAAAAATCATTCATGTTTGATAAAAATTATAAAAGTCAACTCATAATCTTTAAAAGGTGGGATTAAATCTAATAGGTGTTGGTAAAAATGATACAAGCAACTTATAACTTTCAAGAAAAGAAATAGGTATTGATATAAATGATATCAGTCAACTTAACCCCTTCAAGACGCCGCAATAGGGCATTGATATAAATTATACAAGTCAACTCAATTCAAGATCAAAAAGGGTTAAGTCATAAAATACTTTGATTCAAAGGGTTTCAGTCGTACACATTTTTGTTTACACCTGTATAAAAAATGTCAATATGTGAGAAACCATTATTGGACACAGTAAACATGTGAAGAAATATGTAGAGCAATGATTAGCGTTCTAATACTTTCAATAATGATTCATGAATTTCATACAGAATTTTTGAACTTTGTTTTTTCTCTCCTGAAAAATCATGAAAACTGACCTAACACCTTTATACTTATTAGTACAGATTTTAGCTTTCGGTTTGCATATTAATATTTATTTTTTGATGTTTTCAGGTGAAATGATTGACAAGCTGACATTGACTTTCAACAGAACTAGGCAGGCTGTCATTACCAGAGAACTAATTGAAATCATTTCTGGAGCTGCTGCTCTTGAGTAAATGCAATGCAATGCTGAAATGTCTCTCATCAGAAATGAAACCCAGTAGAATTGTAATGTCATAAAACTGTTGTAATCATGTTCATTATACTGAATTAGTTGAAGTTAAAGTTAAAGTTATAAGTTAAAGTTATAAGTTTCAGCTCTCACCGGTTCGAAGCCCCAGAAAATGTGGTTGATGAAACTATAATATAATTTTCAATACAACAACTTTTTGTTTTTCCTTTTCGAAGGCATAAATAGCACTTACGTCAACTAATAAGCATGAAAGCCCGAAAGCCCCAAGTCTATTCATGCCTTTGAAATTTCATTCATAATAATTTTGTTGTATCCATCTATAAAATAAAATATTGATAAATTGTGACACTTTTGCGTTTTTCTCAACTCCTCATTTTTCTAATGATCAATAATTAATTTTCTGAAGCTAATGGGTGGATTGAATAAACACTATAGCTAGTAACTAGCCATTGATTCTACCCAATGCAAAATTCAGTTTAATAATCACGTGCTATAGTGAAGTCCACGTTATAATGAGTATTTGATTTAACATTGATCCTTGTCTATCATTCGACAAAGCAGATAGCGTTATCCTTATTTAGTTCCGCAACGTTACCAGATCATTTTTAACTATGTAGAAATATAATCAATTAACAAAATATTTTATCTCAATAATTTATTTCATAATAATTATTATGGAAATTTATTATTCAATCATTGAAGAATATATTTTCTTGGCGAATAAAATATAATTGATTATTTTGAACGAGAATAACCGGTTAATATTACATTCTACCCAATGCAAAATTCAGTTTAATAATCATGTGCTATAGGAAGGCCCACGTTATAATGAGTATTTGATTATCCTTGTCTATCATTCGACAAAGCAGATAGCGCTATCCTTATTTATCTCAGCAACGTTACCAGATCATTTTTAACTATGTAGAAATATAATCAATTAACAAAATATTTTATCTCAATAATTGAGATAATTTATTTCATAATAATTATTATGAAAATTTATCATTCAATCATTGGAAATATATTTTCATGGTAATAAAATATATTAATATATACACTAGAGTCCCGATTAACCGAGTTAATCGGGACCGCTACAACCTCGGATAGTCAAATACTCGGTTAACACGGAGGGCCTAATCTAAATAAGGGGTTAAGGAAATCAAATAAAAATACGTACCATGTGATGTACACCAACATGAACTATATTCAAAACCACACAACTAGATAATAGTAGTACATACTTTAAAGTATTAAAAAGTTACAAAGGTTTGAAAAAATCTTTGACAGTTCTTTGTGTAATCGAACTGCTTCGCTTCTTAGCTGCCAAACTGACCTTGACCTTGGCCGATCCGAGGCTCGGTTAACACGGAACCTCGGTTGACCGAGACTCGGTTAATCGAGACTCTAGTGTATATTGATTATTTTAAACGAGGATAACCAGTTAATATTACATCAGATATACCGGTATCAGCCATCCTCTATAGAAGGCAGTGGAAGGCAAGGTAGAGAATCGGCAATGCTGATCTTTTTTCTCCTTTGCCATTAGAACGTGGACCTTCTATGGTTCTAGGTAGATTGAACTAGATGTTATCACATGTTTCAAGTCTTATGAAAATTTATTATTCAATCATTGAAAAATATATTTTCTTGGCAATAAAATATAATTGATTATTTTAAACGAGGATAACCAGTTAATATTACATCAGATATACTGGTATCAGCCATCCTCTATAGAAGGCAGGGTAGAGAATCGGCAATGCTGATCTTTTTTCTCCACTGCCATTAGAACGTGGACCTCCTATGGTTCTAGATAGATTCAACTAGATGTAATCATATGTTTCAAGTCTTATGGAAATGCTTGGTCTAGCAGCTGTTGCTACATCAATTTTCATCCACACGAATTTTAGCGGTTGCTAGGGCGACCAAAATATCAAATATAATAGTAAACTAGAAATTGTCTAGTGCTACCTGGGGGTAGTAAGTGCTAGCCAACGTAATGCAACTGAATCTTGAAAATTATCGTAGAGAAAATACAGCATAGAGGAAGTGTCATGGTATATGGGCCGTTTATGTTCCAAATTTCACTGTTATGCAAGCCGATAGTCCACGTAGTTTTCTTTGGTGAAGCTGTGTGACTTTGGTCTCATACTGTGCCGTTCTTATACTCTCACCCTTCCAAAACAGTAATAATAGACAGTAATCGGCTTGAAATTTGGAACGACCTATACCATGTTCTTATGCTATCTTTTCTCGATGCTTTTATTTCATCGATCCAAAGCTGAAAGTTCCTAGTATGTTCTACGGAAAATGTTAATAATTGGGACTTATTCAGTATGAAATTTGAAATTTCTATCTTCAGGGAAGAAATAAATATAATTTTTCGAAAGTTACTGCTCGAGGTGTTGATTGACAGAACATCTTGAAGAAGTGCCACCCTGTGGTGTAGCTAACTAAACTTAAAAATAAATTGAAATAATTTTGATTGCCTTATTCAAAAATATACATAATATAAAACACTATACTATAAACAAAAATAATTATACAAGCCCTTCCAGAAATGCTTGAAACTTGAGCTCTGGAAAATAATACCAAATCTGAAATCTTCTTTATTTCACTCAGTAAGTACAAATATGCAATGATAAATCATATTAAAGTAGGTACGGTACTTGAATTAGGGTTTCATATTATACAAAGTGTGCCAGAGAAACTTACTTATTTGAAAGGTCAATAAAAACAAAGTACTTGAGTTATTGTTTTAATCTTTTTTTATATGAGAATACAATATCCCAATTTTTTTTCATGCATTCTTCTCAAAATGACATCAGATCAATGGCGACCCCCATTGCGCATACAATGATGAAGTCGACTAATTTTTATTGCCCAAAATATACATAATATAAAACACTATACTATAAACAAAAATAATGATACAAACCTTTCCAGAAATGCTTGAAACTTGAGCTCTGGAAAATAATACCAAATCTGAAATCTTCTTTATTTCACTCAGTAAGTACAAATATGCAATGATAAATCATATTAAAGTAGGTACGGTACTTGAATTAGGGTTTCATATTATAAAAAGTGTGCCAGAGAAACTTACTTATTTGAAAGGTCAATAAAAACAAAAGTACTTGAGTTATTGTTTTAATCTTTTTTTATATGAGAATACAATATCCCATTTTTTTATGCATTCTTCAAAATTACACCAGATCAATGGCGACCCCCATTGCACATACACTGATGGAGTCGACTTTTGAAATTTGTATCCACTAGTAGCAGTATATCAATTCAATTTATTCATTCAGAATATAATAATAATAATAATAATAAAAATAATTCATTCAGAATTATACAACTTACAGGAAAGTGCCACAGGCTAGTATATCAACCAGTATGTTGGCAATGGTGTCGCGAATGTTGTTCTTGAGGTGTGCTATGGTCCGTGGTCGATTAACATAAACCAGGGATATCAAATAACCCCATGGAAAAAATCGCATGAGCTTTGTCACTGAAAAAAATGACCGCGTCCTCAGACAGGTTGTCAATCAGCATATCACATGCATTTTGACGGGCAACAAAAACGCGTTCGGTCAATTCTTGAACAACAGCCAATTTATAGGGATGGAATTGCAGGTCTTCATGGAAAATTCGTCGAACAGTGGAATCAGAAATTGACATAGCAGCTGCGTGTTCGCGAGCCGAACGCACATCAGACTGCCTCACTCTTTCGATATTTTCTGGAGTTCTGATGAAGTCCATTTCTGGGATTATCGGCACTTCCATACTCCCGGAATGAGCTAATCCACGACAGAATCGAATTACGGCCATGAACGAGTCTGTGAGGAGGAATTTCAAATCGTGCGCGGAAGGCACGATGCTTTGCAACAACAAGTGATCGACCATTATGAAAGAAGCTCTCTACTGCGAAGGCCCGCTGCTCTCTAGACCAGAGCATGATGGCTACTTACTACTTACTTAATTACTACTTACTTGAGGGAGGATAAATTTGAGAAATTCCTCCTCCAGATGCGACCCCTCCTGCCCCTCTACACGACCAATTCACCGCGGGGGAATTTTTTCAAATATGGAAGTTTGTTTGTTTTTAAAGCTTCCCCAGAGACTCTAATCAGAGTATAGGAATTGTCAAAAGTTTATAATACATACAGTATTACAAAAAAAGAAGAAAAAAATCACACAAAGGAACCCTCTCTACACACAAACTCTTCTGTGGTATAGAATACTCCAAGTATCAAAAAAATTTTTAATTCCTTCTCAAAAACATCGACATCTTCACAATTTTTCAAGTGAGTAGGAAGCTTTCTAATAAATTTAAGGCCCATATATGTAGGTTTTTTCTCAAAAAGAGCTGTTCTGTGATACAGTGAAGCATAGTCTCCTCTATTTCTAGTATTGTATCCATGCGAATCAGCATTTCTAGTCATTGTCTGTCTTCTAACATGCATAATCACCTCATAGATATAAAATAGAGGGAACGGTTAGTATGCCTAATTCTTTAAAGTGGTTCCTACAGGACTCTAAAGGCATAATACCTTTGATCGCTCTAACAGCTTTTTTTTCTCTGGCGCACTTTGTATATTATGGAATGAGCCTAAATGAGCACTGTGGCCTACACGTAGACTCGAGAAATATTAAATATTTGATATTTCAATGTGGTGAGGCTTTAAATTATACGCATTTCTCAGCAATTGGAATCATGGAACCGATAAGTAATACTTTTGAACTATATGTATAGGAATTACGATTTGCCAGAATTTTTTATTTTCAATTTAAATATTTTGTAATTGAAAAAAAACACAAATATGTTGTCAAATTCTACACTGTTTTATTTGGTACACGATCATGGTTTCGTGACCACACCGGTCAAGTTTTCAGTCAACTTGAAAATGTGACCGGTGTGGTCACGAAACCATGGTCGTGTACCGAATAAAACTGTGTAGAATCTGACAACATATTTGTGTTTTTATTCAATTATGGAACGGTTCTACAATATTGACAATGACTCAGTCGAATTTATAAATATTTTGTGATTTTTCCCTCTTCCTATTTCCCATGTAATGCGTTCTATATACCCTGTTTACACTGTATTTTATGAATCACTATATCTATGAATAAGAGAGTACCATAGTTATAATTATAATATAAGATACTCGCGAGAATTTTTTATTTTTGTTGTGAATTTTGTTTCGATTCTTCATTTCATTTATTTTCTATTCTGTTTATATATTTGCTTCTGTGCTAAATCAGGTTAAGCGTATCATAATTTTATTTCCTACTCCCACTGGCGAACAAGAGTCATCTTATGCCAGTGGTTTTTTTCACTTACCGTTTATTATCATTACATTTTGGTTGGATTGTGTTGTCATGTTGAGCTTTGTATGATTTATGTATATGTATTTAAGAGTGTGGAATAAATAAATTTGAATATGTGGTCTTTTGAAAATGGGTCCCACTCTTACAACCAACTTGAGGTGATTCATTGGCATTTAAACATGGAATAAATGTTTATGTTGAAAATTTGAAATATTGATTTATATAAAAGCAATGGAAATAAGTATAGCAAGTTGCACAGCAGAAGAAAGAAAGGTAGGCCAAGGAACAGATGGGTGGACCAAGTGATGGATGACCTGAGAAAGATGGGGGTGAGAGGATGGAAGGAAAGAGCCATGAACAGGGAAGAATGGAGGTGTGTTGTGAAGGAGGCCAGAGCTCACCTAGGGCTGTAGCGCCGGATAAAGAAAGAGGAAGAATGGAAATAAGTAATAGTCGAACAAACAAATCCACAAACGGACAGTGAGAACCACTGCCTTCTATAAAAGATAGGGTGTCGCGAAATTCCGGTACAACTATGAAAAATCTAGTGGCACAGCCATTGTTTGAACTAACCCGTTGCCCACATGTTTTTCTTAAATGAAAGCTCTTGTGTGTATGTTCTATTAAAAGTGATGGAAAGTCGAGAAAAGTTTTATTGAGTTATTAATTACATGCAATTAATGATCCAGCTCATTTGCGATTTGTAATGATATTCTTCTCATGCACTTCTTCTGTACTTCACTAAAAATAGACGAAGGAGTGACACTTTTTTTTGGCCAACGAACTTAATCTGTTATAATGATTCAAATAATTTGTGTCGATTGATAAAAGCAATCAAAATTTATCCTCGAACATACAAACAACCGCGGTTGGAGCATATCTATATAAAAGCGAAATGGCACTGGTTCATTCACTCACTCATTCATAATAATCAGAACTAAAAATCTACTGGACCAAATATGTTCAAATTTGGCATATATGTTCACTTGGGCTTCTATAGTGAGGTCCACGCTATAATGGCAGTGGAAAAGGATAGGAGAACAGCGTTGCTGATTCTCTGCCTTGCCAGATTATATTTCTACATTGTTAAATAACGATCTGGTAGCGTTGCGGAGCTAGAAAAGTATAGCGCTATCTGCTTTGTCGAATGATAGACAAGGATAGCAAGTCCAATGTTGATCAAATACTGACATTATAACGTGGACCGCACTATAGAGGCGCACTAACAACGGATTTCGAAAAATTTCCAAAGATACGCTCAAAATCTGCGTTTTCTTAAATTTCTCAAGAACTTATTGAAAGCAAATGTACAAATTTGGTAAACAGGCTAAGCTGAGTTATAAAGATGTTGTATTTGAAGGATTTTGAAATAATAATGCTCAAGTTCGGCCCAACATCGTCGGTTCTTGAGAGATTTTCCTGCGTTGTCTAGGCCTTCTGATGAACTAATTGACAGATCATGTTCAAATTTGATACACTACAGTAGTTCAGCAAAGGTTTGGAAATTTTGGCTTAAGTGGACTTCAGAATTATGCCAAAGATACGCTCTTTTACTATGCTTTTCCCTAGCGTTTTTTCTGCGTTTTCTCACATTTTTTAGGAACTAAATTGAGAGAAAATGTTCAAATTTCGTACAGAAGTTCAGCTAGGGTTCAGCTAGACATTGTTTCCTTCAGAGAACTTTCCAATTACGCCTAAGATACACCCAAGATTAGCGGGGTTTCAGCGTTTTCAGTATTTTTCTACATTTTCTTATTTCTATAAAAAATGAATTCACAAAAAAATCAAATTTGGTAAAAAGGTTCCTATGAGGTGCTGAAATGTTATATTGAAAGGGCTTTGAAATAACGTCAAAACATACGCCCAAAATCTTCGTTTTTTTGTCAATAACAGATTGACAGAAACGTTCAATTTGGTACCATCAGAGGTTCAGCTAGGAACCTCTAGGGTCTAGAAATTTTTTGATGAGAGTACACTTCATTATTTCGTCAAATATATCCCAAAAATTTTCGAGCGTTCTATGTGTTTTCTCACTTTTTTAAATAATTGATAGGACATATTTTTTATTCAAATTTGGTACACAGGTTCAACTGAAGTGGAAAAACTTTGTAACAGGAGGACTTAGCCTACGACCAAAGATACGCCCAAAATAGATGTTTTAGCAGGTTTTGCGTTTTCACAGCTTTTTCTAGACCAAATAAACAGAAAACGTTCAAATTAGGTACAGAGGTTCAGCTTAGCAGAGGTCTCTAAATATTTTACTTTGAGAGGACTCCAATATTTTGCAGAAGATTCACGCTCAAAATTGGCGTTTTTCTAAATTTTTCATTATCTTATAGACACAATTATTAAAATTTGATAGACAGTTCCGTTCAATATTTTTGGGGGTTTTGAGTAAGTTTTTCCAGGGGTTTCCAGAACAAATGAATTTGAAAGTGTGAACACTAAATGTACAGAGTGGTTTAGTTTAATTATAATGGTGGTGCTATTATTATTTTATTTTTTTGAAGGGACGGATTCAAGGATCCAAAGGTTCGAAGAACCCCACACGTCAACCGAAGCTTATTGTGTTCCCAAGTAGTATGTTAGTTTGGCAAACCAATACCTGAGTCCTTTACAGGAGTTTTTCCCTATGCTAACATCCCATTCATCACCTGATTGCTTGTCGCAATCCAATGTGATATGCTTGGCAGTCTTTTCAGACTGATTGGTCTTCGTGACCTACGTGAGTTCCACTCCTGGCCTTTTTGTAGGTCCTTCCGCTGAAGGAGGGGTCGCCAAATTGCCTCTAGGGCACCTGGTCACCCTCAACTCAGCCTCTTGACCTACATTCGTGCCTGGAGTTTCACCCATCTCTGGTCTCTTGGGTTATTCTTTTTGCCCCTCCAAAGCTCTGCAGGGTCAAAAGCCTCACCTTTCCCAAGAACTTTTGCCTGAATGGCCGCCCTTCTTTAAGCAGTGGTGAGTTTTGGCCTCTCCACCCACAAACTCGTGACCTACGTGAGTTCCACTCCTGGCCTTTTTGTAGGTCCTTCCGCTGAGGAAGGGGTCACCAAGTTGCCTCTAGGCGCCTGGCTACCCTTGACTCTTGACCCACATTTGTGCCTGGAGTTTCACCCAACTCTGGTCTCTAGGGTTTTTTGCCCCTCCGAACATCGCAGGGTCAAAAGAGCCTCACCTCTCCCAAGAACTTTTGCCTGAATGGCCGCCCTTCTTTAAGCAGTGGTGAGTTTTGGCCTCTCCACCCACAAACTCGTGACCTACGTGAGTTCCACTCCTGGCCTTTTTGTAGGTCCTTCCGCTGAGGAAGGGGTCACCAAGTTGCCTCTAGGCGCCTGGCTACCCTTGACTCTTGACCCACATTTGTGCCTGGAGTTTCACCCAACTCTGGTCTCTAGGGTTTTTTGCCCCTCCGAACATCGCAGGGTCAAAAGCCTCACCTCTCCCAAGAACTTTTGCCTGAATGGCCGCCCTTCTTTAAGCAGTGGTGAGTTTTGGCCTCTCCACCCACAAACTCGTGACCTACGTGAGTTCCACTCCTGGCCTTCTTTGAAGGTCCTTCCGCTGAGGAAGGGGTCGCCAAGTTGCCTCTAGGGCGCCTGGCTACCCTTGACTCTTGACCCACATTTGTGCCTGGAGTTTCACCCAACTCTGGTCTCTAGGGTTTTTTGCCCCTCCGAACATCGCAGGGTCAAAAGAGCCTCACCTCTCCCAAAAAATTTGCCTGAATAGCCGCCCTTCATTGAGCAGTATGAGGTTTGTGGTCCCTCCACACACAAACTCGTGACCTACGTGAGTTCCACTCCTGGCCTTTTTTTAGGTCCTCCCGCTGAGGGAGGGGACGCTAAACTGCCTCTTGGGCTCCCGGCCACTCTCGACTCAGCCTCTTGACCCACATTTGTGCCTGGAGTTTCACCCATCTCTGGTCTCTTGGGTTATTCTTTTTGCCCCTCCAAAGCTCTGCAGGGTCAAAAGCCTCACCTCTCCCAAGAACTTTTGCCTGAATGGCCGCCCTTCTTTAAGCAGTGGTGAGTTTTGGCCTCTCCACCCACAAACTCGTGACCTACGTGAGTTCCACTCCTGGCCTTTTTGTATGTCCTTCCGCTGAAGGAGGGGTCGCCAAATTGCCTCTAGGGCACCTGGTCACCCTCAAATCAGCCTCTTGACCTACATTTGTGCCTGGAGTTTCACCCATCTCTGGTCTCTTGGTTTTTTTTTGGTCCCTCCGAAACTGCCCTGATGGGGCAGATCCCGTGGGTTTGAAGGCAAGGCAACTTCTGGAGTTGCCGTGGGGTCCCTTTTAGTCGCCTCCTACGACAAGCAGGGATGCTGTGGGCGAATTCTGGTTTTCAACACATTCTTGAGCACAATGTTCGACTCAAAGCTCCCCCAACCCACAGGGGACGGAAGAGCATAGTGGTGCTAAGTTAGAGGGTTTCTTTTCACTAATTTTTCATTGAGTTTTCAATGCATTTTCCTACATTTCTCAAGTACATTCATACTTTAGAGAGTTGGATATGTTTGTCTGTTAAGTTCTCCACATCATTCCTGTTTCAAATAACTTTTAAACTGAAATACAAATAATCCTCATAATATCTTATTCAAGTCTCCAATTAAGAAATGACCAAATAATTCATTAATTCTGATGATAATAAAGAGTTTGCAACCCTGGGCTACATAATTCAAATAAAAACTTATGATTGTTTCAGCCACTTTTGTTTGAAGAGTGGCGGGATTCTGGCAACTTGATAATGGTAGGCTGACGCAATATTAAGTAACTGTATTTGTTCAAAATTATCAATTATATTTTTGTCATCAAAAAAAATATTTTTTATTGATTGAATGATGGATTTTCATTATTGAAATATCATAAATTTAGCTTAATATAGATTTTAAATATAACTGTATATTCATAGAATGAAATTAAATTCATGATTAAAATTAAATTTATAAAAAAAATTGAATTATATATTCATAAATTATATATTAATGAATTTTACTGATCAATTCCATATATTGATATATTTTGACATTTCACAAAAACTCACCATGTAGCCTAGTCAGCTGTTTTTTGAACCGCGAATTCTTCGTATGGTCGCGCCATTTCTTATCTAGAAGGAGCTAAGACACCTGACTTGAAGAGACGCCAACGGGTTGAAGACTTCAAGCTTCTGTTTTTGCAGTGAAAATCGCCATGTAAGTGATCAATATTTAATATTATTATCATTTAAATATTAATAATATTTTCCTGTTGAAACTCCATAACTGTTAACCACTTTTCTACGAGGAACTAATCTCTTTCAGGGTTATAATTATTTCAGCAAATTTGACAGAATTAATGTCGGATTTGACATAGTTGGATTGATTATTTTGTTCGATTTCAACTATTTTTCGTTGACAACAAATTGAAAAGTGTCAACATTTCGTTTCCATCATTAAGAAACTAATCTCTTAGAAACGAGAAACTAATCTCTTTCAGGGTTATAATAATTTCAGCAAATTTGACAGAATTAATGTCGGATTTGACATAGTTGGATTGATTATTTTGTTCGATTTCAACTATTTTTCGTTGACAACAAATTGAAAAGTGTCAACATTTCGTTTCCATCATTAGGTCTATCACGATATCATTTTAATTCGTGATTTCAGGGGTTGAAAACTTTATCAGTTGATAAATTTTTCATAAAGGGTTTTGGCGCCAAGTTGGATTAGGCTAGGTTAACTTACCGATTCTGTTGAAATTTTAGTTATTTAGTTATGATCTGTTTGTTTTCTTCTTCAAAGTAATTTAGGCTGTACAAAATATCGTAACTCTGATATTTTTTTACTTCGAGGAAATCATAACTTGTCTATGCAAAGTTGGTGTGTGATATCTTGATACAGATTAGGATGGGTTTGTTTTGGAAGTGATTAACAGAAACAATTATTTCCTGTGTAAAATATAGGTTACGGTACCGGTAACTCAAGCAAAGCCTGTGTAATATCAAAATAAAAAGTTGTGTTATTCTTAATTATTAAAGAAATTGATTGAATCGGCCTTGTTTAGGATATACCGTAGGTACTGTATTACGGTACAATTATATCATGAGTTTTCTTTCTTATCTCTCGACTGCGAAACGATCTAGCAAACAGCACGTCTAGATTGTGGTTTTTAATAGGCCTATAGCTACGGTTGAAAATGTTCTCGACTGCAAAACGATCTAGCAAACAGGACGTCTAGATTGTGGTTTTTAATAGGCCTATAGCTACGGTTGAAATAATGTTCTGTTTGAATTATTACTGGTAGGCCTATACAGAATAGGCCGAATTCTGCAAAGGTAGATTCAGTACCGATAGGCTTAAGCATCATGTTAACATCTCATAACATAATACCATAGAGAAACAATAGCGTAAGTAGATATCCCATGGTATAGGGCGTTTATGTCGCAACTTCTACTGTTATCTCAAGCCAATTACTGTCGATTATTACTGTTTTGACCGGGTAAGAGTGTATGAACGGCACACTATGAGAGACTACCAGCGTCATAAAGCTTCACAGGAAAGAACTACATGGACTATCAGCTTGAGATACAGTAAAAGTTGCGACATAAACGCCCTATACCATGGGATATCTACTTATGCTATTGTTTCTCTATGATAATACGATTTGGACTTACGGTAGGCCCACTGTAACTTACAATACCATATCTTAATTTTTATAAATAAATAGCTACCGTACGGTTGGAAATGTTCTGTTTTAATTATAACTGGTAGGCCTACTGTTATATCCAATACAGAATAGACTGCATTCTGCAAAGGTAGGGTACCGTACAGTACCGATAGGCTTAAACATCATGTTAACATCTCATAAGATAATCCGATTTGGACTTACGGTAGGCCCACTGTAACTTACAATACCATATCTTAATTTTTCTAAATAAAGTCGTTCGAAGATTTCTCTATAATATTGATAGAAAAGAGGTACCTATAGAGTTAGCTGATAATTATGTAACCTCTTTTGTGGAACGCAAAATTTGATTAATTTGTAGCTGATAATCAAGTACCGTAACCTCTTTCGTTGAACGTCGAATTTGATTTATTTTTACTTATAACTTGATTATTTAGCGTTACAGTGGCGCCATTTTACCAAACTGCTAGGGGGGGGGGGGCAAAAACCAAGTGGTATGAGGGGGGGAAGGAATATCCCCAAAGGATAGAGGGTCATGGAATATTTATTAGAAATATAGGCCTACAGAGAGGTCCTAAAGTAGGAATACACTGAAACAGATTTCTTAAAATTCATGGAATCAGATGAATGTTTCTTTTACCATCACAATTTCAACAATATCATTGGGGATCATATTCTAATTGGAAAATAACTTTCAGTTAGAAAGCTAAAGAATCATTAAGCTGTTCCCATAATTCT
Organism: Nilaparvata lugens; assembly: GCF_014356525.2. Taxonomy (NCBI): domain Eukaryota; kingdom Metazoa; phylum Arthropoda; class Insecta; order Hemiptera; family Delphacidae; genus Nilaparvata; species Nilaparvata lugens. The sequence continues at coordinate 2,745,677 of NC_052518.1, read as the reverse complement.
CACAAACTCTGTTCATACATTTTTGATTTTCTGATTGTGCCCTATCTTTTGCTTTAACTGTGACATCTTGCAACTTGTTAATTCTCAAGTTGAAATTCATGCAATAACTCACCTATTGTGCCCTGATCAATAGATTGTACCCATTCTATATTTAAGCTTCAACTATACTACAAAGAAAAATATATTCTTTATTACTCCGTACCTTTAGCCAAACTTTCGAGGCAATTGTGCTACGTTGTTGATACTGTAGAAGGAATTATACTACTGCTGTTCAAAAAAGTATTAAATCAGTATGAGATTCTAAGGATTCGTGTAGATAGACCCGCATTTTCATTATTTATCTGGTCTTTGAGGGGGGCTAGGCCCACCCAGCCACCACTAAATGGTGCCCCTGTTAGCGTATGGGATTTGTCAAATTTTGAAAATTTCACACGTTTACAAGTGCACGTCAAGGGTTTAAATGTATTGTGTATTGCCTGGGGACTGGCTACAGTGAAGTTAGCCTCGCTCAGGTAGGCACGTCTCTCACATTCAAATATGATGTGGTGCACTGTCTGCTCCATCGCCCCACAGTGGGGAGTCTGCAAGTCCAAAATGATGCCTTGCATTTCCCATGTTGGGTTCTAATTCTGTTAAGCGTCACCCAGATACGCCGGGGGAGCTCGAAACCAGGAGGCCTAGTGCATGAGAAATAGCTCTCCGGGGGCTGATAATTCCTGGGGCGCTTCCTCTCTCCATCTTCTTCTGGTCAGAGAGAACCTACCATCTCTTTATTGCTGTGCCATCCTGACCGCTGGCCTTCTGGACATCAGTTTCCTTCTACAGGGTATTTACGTACTCCCTACCAATTCTCAAGGGAATTGTTTCTGGGTGAAAAACATATCTAAATATCATATTTAAACTGTCCGGAAGTCTTCAGTTACTCACACAGCGGCCATTTTGCTTTTTTCACTTATTATTTTTTTCTAAATAATGGTTAAACATACGAAATTTAAACTTTGCGCAATCATTTATAACAACTAAACAAAGCTAGAAAAAAATTATGATAATATTTCAAATTCTTAAAACAAAATGGCGGCCATTTAAAATGTTGTTACAAAAACTTTACAAGAATAACTTTTTTTAGTAAATTTAATTGCCTATCGATTGCAGTAGCAGAAGTCTTCGGTGTGAATTACAGAATTTAATTTGGATTTTTGTTTAATAATAATAATTAATTCATTAGCATTTGAATGATTGCAATTTCTCAATAATTTCCATCTGTAGAGAATATATTTCACTCAAACTTTTGCACAGTTCTATTCCTGTGCCTGGTTTAGGTATATTCTTTCAACTTCTGAGAATTTGACGATTCTGAATATCAAATTAATTTTTATTCATTTGTATTGAATCTTGCGTGAGTAAATGAATAAATAAATTCAATTAAATGTCCATCCAGTTTGACAGAAAAGAATGAAACAACGAATGATTTTGGTAGATATTCCTTACTCAAGTAAGGGGTGGCAACCTTGGGGTAGCCACTTATGACAGGACAAGTAGTGTGTTTAACAAGTGTGAGCGGACAAGTCTTTGAGGACATTCACGCGAAACGCTTCGAAAGAAAAATAGCTGTTTGACAGCAGCTTCTAGCATAAAATAAACAACCTATAACAATCAATAAACAGCTGGAAAATTACAAATTATAATGATATAATTGACCAAACGAAGTGAGATCTAAGATTCAAGTCGTCGGTTTGGCATTTCTCTTAATGTTTAAATGTTGCGCATTTACGGCGAAACGCGGTAATAGATTTTCATGAGATTTGACAGGTATGTTCCTTTTTAAATTGCGCGTCGACCTATATACAAGGTTTTTGGAAATTTTGCATTTCAAGGATAATATAAAAGGAAAAAGGAGCCTCCTTCATACGCCAATATTAGAGTGAAAATCAGACTATAGAATTATTCATAGTCAGCTGACAAGTGATTACACAGATGTGTGGAGAAGCCAGTCTATTACTGAATATGGTCTATATTAGGTTTTATATAAGGTATATAGTTTCAATCAAGGATCTTGAAGAGGTATACATCTTTAAGCTGGGTTTACACCAAAGTTATTAACAAAATGTTGATAACTTAATCCTTATAGATTCTATTAGATTAAACGCAAGTTGACAAACACACATGTTCATCATGTGTATGATAAATTATGTTCAATCTAATATAATCTATAAGGATTGAGTTATTAACATTTTGTTAATAAATTTGGTCTAATCGCAGCTTTAAGGTCTTTGGTTTCAATATTTTGTTTTGCAGTCATGGTATTATTATGCGTGTCCATCAGTATCAATATTCTCACATTCGAAAAAACTAATTTAATAAGTGATTAAAAATAATCAAATGAACTAAATAATACTGAAGAAATTATAATATTTTGATTGAAAAAAAATAATTTTCATTAGATGGAAAGATTATCACGGAACTGTATGAATATTATATAAATTCTGGAATAGAAATATATTCTATTCATTGTTTAAATTAACATAAATATTAATAAATTATGGAATACAAATTCAAACGTGAACTGATTTTGTTAACATTTAAAACAGTTGACATCAGGTACTTGTGGATGAAAATACTGCGTGAGGTCTACTGTTCACAGAGCCACTAGTTATAATGAAATAATTGAACCTCAAATAGAGCAGGGAAGAAAAAATAAACAGCAAAACATTTTGCTCGAAGCATTTCACTGATGACACATGTACGACGAGCATGTGTGTACACACATTCTCAACACACTTTTCCTGTCGTCCACCCTTATATGAGTAATAAATAAAAACATAAATAGAAATACAAATCGCAGTACCCTTTTTTGAATTATTTTATCACAACATGTTCGGACATTAATGCCATTTTCACCTGTTGGGACGTGAATGTCCAAAACATGTTATGATAAAATAATTAAAAAAAGGTACTGATATTTGTATTTCTATTTATATTACAAGTAGCCCCAAACAGAAAATAGACAATAAAAAGTAACGTTTAATCTCGACTGTATAACTAACAAAGTTTGAAATCAATTTGAATTTGAAGGACTACAGTCCTGATATTTATATATCATATATATTTATATATATCATATACCATATCATATATCATATATTTTTTATATATCATGATATATATTTATATCAGGACTATAGGCCTGATATTTGTTTAGATACGGATTTCCCCACAGGAATCAAAAGTCACCCTTGCATAAAAATACGATATGAACATATATATTTTATTAGAATTGGGTAATTTTTAGATTACTTTATTGGAGAGGAGTACATTCACTAAATAATTTACAAGGTTATTTGCTTACCAATCATGTTTTTCATTCAATCATTATCATCATTTAATCGCACATAATATATTTGATTTTTACAAAAGTCAATCATAATTTGCCGAGTACATTATCATCAGACATAAATGATCGAGATAGTCTTGGAAATATTTTCTAAACTATCCTATTATCAATCTCCACATTAATTTAAACCTCCTCGAGTTGTATTTTTTCATGTAATGTATTCTCAATCATGCATTAGACGAGTAGAGTAGAATGTATCCTATTTTTATTGTTCGTTACATTATCTTTAGACAAGTATTTCTAAATTTTTAAGGCTGATAAATCATGAGCAACTACTGTTATCTTAAGGTCGTAAAATATATTTAATCCTCTACAGTACAATATATGTATTTTTGAAGTCTCATTAAACAGGCACACCAATAACATTAAATTGGAAGACTTCAATAATATATCTTGAAAGACTTGTCATTGGAAGACTATTGATTTGGTCTACTCTAGAAACGGGAATTCTTACAACATTCAAACTTACACTAATTACAGAAAAATATTTCAACTAAATAAACTAATAGTAACCTGATAGATATGGCACAAATGGCAACTTATTGATAATTCTAACATACAACATAATTCTAAAAAGAAAGATAGGTGCTCTAATCTACGCTATGACTTAAAAATAATGTTATCAACTCTAGGAACATTCTGATCCAACATTTCCCGCTCTTGTCACCACCTCTTAATAGTGAAATTTTTGGTAAAAGCATCATCATATCTTTTAAAAAAATAAAATATGTATCTTAATATTTTAGTAAGGAATGTAACTGAAAGTCTGCCTGAAAGAAAATAATGGAAATATAATACTGTCAGGCATTCAAGCAAGATCTTGAACAAAGATCTGCTTGATCTTGCTATTAAGATCTTAGATATAATTTTGCTGCTTGTTAGTTTTATCTATTTTTCAATCCCCTATAAAAATTTCATCATGTTCACAAGCATTAATCTTCTACAAAGAAAGCTTGATAAAAAATAATAATATTGAGTGACCTGGCTGGCTCAGGTCTGGTGTCAGAGTTTTCAGGTCGCAACTGATCAATTTCAGGGCCTCTGACATGACCTAACGTCCACTTTTTAGGCAGCCGGGACCGACGGCTTAACGTGTTCATCCGAAACACGGGAGTGGCCCGAGATAAATATCTTGCCCGGGCCGGGATTTGAACCCGGTCTCTGATCCACTCGGCTACGGCCACTCCTATAGGCTTGATAATTATGTAGAAATGATTGAAACTCACCCAACGATAAATACAAGAGATGGGAGTTCCACAATTAATTCAATTGATGTTGATTAAAATTAATAGATACTTTCAATAAAATGAAGAAAAATGTTATTCTATGTTGATTAATATTGATAGATATTTTTTAAAAATATGAAAAGGAACAGTGTTCTATCTAGAAATCCAGTAGGTATGGAAACGAACGCAGTATTCTAGATTAACTGAATCCTTTTATTGTAGAACAAATTTGGATAAAAAACTGTTTTTGAATAAAGAAATCTTTTAAAATCTTGACTTGCATTCATCTGATATACAATTTGTATTGTGGTTTAGGATATTCCAAAGTAAAGACTTCAAGCTTTACAATATGGATTATAAAAGCATTCAACTTATATCCTAATTTTATTGTATTTCAGGATATTCCGAAGTAGAGACTTCAAGCTTTACAACATGGGTTATAAAAGCATTCAACTTATATCCTATTTCTATTGTAGTTCAAGATATTCCAAAATAGAGACTTCAAGATTCAATAACTTGGCTAACTAACATTTTTCAGATTTCCGTTTTTTAACTGTAGTTTAGGATATTCCAAAGTAGAGACTTCAAGCCTCAAAAATGTGGCTAGCATTCAACAGATTCCTAATTTTAACTGCGGTTTAGGATATTTGAAAATAGAAATTTCAAGATTCATGAACATGGTTAGCATTCAACAGATTTATGATTTTCATAGTAAAGGCTTTAAGATTCAAAAACTTGGCTAGCATTCAACTTATATCCGACTTTTATTGTAGTTAAGAATATTCCAAAACAGAGACTTCAAGATTCAAAAAGGTTACTAGCGTTCTTGATTTTTACTGCGGTTTAGGATATTTCAAAATAGAGACTCCAAGATTCAAAAAATTTGCTAGTGTTCAACTGATTCATGATTTTAACTGTAGTTTAGGATATTCCAAAGTAGAGACTTTTATTAAAAAATGTGGCTGGAATTCAACAGATTTCTAATTTTAACTGCGGTTTGGGACATTTGAAAATAGGAGTTTGAAGATTCATAAACATGGTTAGCATTCAACAGATTTATGATTTCACCTGCGGTTGTGGATATTCCATAGTAAAGGCTTTAAGATTCATAAACGTGATTAGCATTCAACTTTTCTCCGATTTTTTATTGTGGTTCAGGATATTCCAAAATAGAAACTCCAAGATTCATAAATTCGGCAAGCATTCGAAATATTTGTGATTCTAACTGCGGTTTAGGATAGTCGACAATGTAAACCTCAAGACTAGACAGGTGGCTTCATCTGGGATAGATTAATGCATTCTAAATTCCTCCAAAACACAAGTATTTGATGTAAACATATTCTTCGATTCCATGGGAGGATCCCTCGCGACCAATTCCGGACTCCTTGACTCCACCGAATGCAGCCTCGGCAGCTGATATAAGGCCCTCATTGATGCCTATCATTCCAACTTCTAGATTTCTGGCTACGCGCCACGCTTGGTTCAAATCATTCGAGTAGAAATATCCAGCTAGACCTCGAGATGTACCGTTACTGATTGCTATAGCCTCCTCTTCCGTTTTGAACCTGTTTTCACATAAAAATTATATTTAAAAAGCGTTACCATGAAAAGAAAATGATCATTACAGTAAAATTTGAAATCAAAGTTCCCTGTTTTCAACTGTAATAGTGTGATATTGAGTGGGTATTATTGTAGTTGTTTGTGTGTATCTTATATTATTTTTCAGGTTTTTGAACTGAAATGAACTTTGATTTTACTGTTTGTTGAACCCTGCGTTTTTAGTGTGAGAATTGACTCTGTCTTGTTTGAATTTGCTAACTTGTCGCTTAGTTGTCAAAATTAAAGCAATTTTCGTGCATTTTCCAAGTGCAGTTTCAATTTCATGTCGAAAAAGCCACTGTATTTGAAAATTGTACGAGCATTGACTTTTTTGCAGCTTTGGCTTTTCCACTGGAAGTTATGCTCAACGCTCGTGGAGGGGGAATAATTTTCAGTGGAAAGGCCACAGTTGGAATCGAGACGTAACTGGGAAAACATGTAACGGTGTGCGAGCCTCGATCCTCTGAATGGGCCCATTTCCCATTCAGAGGGACAAATTATTAAGTTTTCAGTAATTTCTATCTAGTTCAGTAGGAAACCAAATTTTATAGAGTTAGTAGGAGTAGAATTAGGAAATTATTTGTGCGTGTGAGTTTAAATATAGTGAGTTTTATTAAAGCGTATGTGAGTGTTTCTGAAGAGTCCAAGTTTGAATATTGTTAAAATGGTGAGTGCCAAACTTTTGTTGTTTTTCTGATTAAGCTCAAAATTTAATTTCATAGAATGACCGAGGCCCAAATTCAAATGCAGCAAGTTAGCAGGTTCCCAAAATGTGTAGATTGGAATAATTGAATATATTTTTTGTGAATCAATTGCTGAATCAATCACTTTGTTCTGTTTGAAAATTTGACATGTTACCTGACTATTAATTCGTTCTACCTATTTAGAGTTCAATAAACCCGAAGTTGAATTTCATTAGAATTTTTCATTGAAGTTCCTGGCTCGTAGTTACTATAGTTGCTAGTTGCTGAAATAGGTGACAATTAGATAATGATGATAATCTGTGCATTTGAATGAACGAATCCACTAAAAGCTCCCAACCAATCAAGGATTCAAATAGAGATTTGATAGCATAATTTTGGTAAATATTATAGAAGAGAATAAACAACCCCCCTCCGTTTACATTGGTGGCTAGCGGTGGTATAGTCTGCAAGAATGACTATCAAACCACATGTATTCTTATATATTTCATATTTTGGAAGGTTAACTCAATAGAGACAAATATGTCACCGGTTGCAGAAATGTTGTCAGGTGTGGTGTAGGGTTAAAAATACCTCCACCGGTTACACAACTATTCAACTATGAATGATTGGGAAAGGACCAACAGGCTCAAAGCCCATTTCAACTTTATTTAATTTCTCACAGCATGTTTCAACCGTTGATGTCGTTTTCGAGTGAAAAAATAAATAATCTTCAACCCAATTACAAAGAAATCAGCTGGAAATTAAATCATATCAAATATTTTTTATTGCCATTAACACATACATGTATCGACAATGTCAATGTAAAGGTGCGTTCAGATTTACGCGCCGCGAACATGAGCAATTCACTTTTAATCAGCTGATGCCAAGCTTTCTATATCTGTATCTTACCGTTTCTGTAAAAATACAGATATAATCATCTGATTAAAAGTGAATTGCTCATGTTCGCGGCGCGTATATCTGTACGCACCTTTAGATACACATTAAAATTTGTGTACATGATAATATAAAATAATAGATTAGAAAAGTAGTACAGGTATTCTTACTCAAACCTAAAAGTTTACATTTGTATTTTCAAAGAACTCCAAGGATTTTCAACCAGCCAAACATCCAATTTTCTTAAAAATACACTTGTTGATTGTAAGAGTATTTACAAATGCTGTCAAATAGCTTATTATGAACTTTTTTGAAAATTACTATGTGACTTTTCCAATCTACAGTACTGAAAACTCATTTTTGCTTTATTTCGTGTATTATTTGAGTGGCAAAATAGCGACAAATAATAAGTTTAGCTTTCAAAAACTGGATTTGAATAAACAACTATCAAGTTTCCTCATAAAATTAGCAGTTCAAAAAAGTAAATCATATGAATAGAAAACAAATGATCATAATAGGAAATTAGAGGTAGTATTAAAAGTTATTTAATATGCTCACTCAATTGGGAATGCCATTAATGTTCGAAACAGGTTGTGAGAAATAAAATAAAATTGAAAACAGGGTACTTTATTTTTTTATTTTTATGTAAATACGAGTAGCCCTTATCAAGAAAGTGAATGTTATTGAAAACCTGTATTCCACAGGAACTGATTACGGATCAATATAGGATAAAATGTCCCACAAACATAGGTCCGAAAATGCTTCTCCACAATTAATCTTTTATAATTCTAATATATGTAATACTATAACTTTTAAGTGATTAACTATTGACTCTACGTGGAAGATCCATTAATTTATATATTTATGGAATTTCTCAGCTGAGAATTGAAGTGTTTTCTCAATTAATTATTTGTTTTAGAAGCTATGAAGTGCAGATATTTTTTGTAACATGAAACTATTTTGTGCGCTCTATTGTTGTGATATTTAAACATATTAATGATGTAATTATTATTACATGATGTAATAAAAACATATTCTATTCTATTTGTTTGCGAGTGTCATGTATCACGTTGCCTTGGTGTAAAGGTATCATCACACAGTAAACTGTATTCCTAGGTATAAAATAGATAAAAAGACACAGTAAACTGTATTCTAAGGTACAAAATAGATAAATAGACACAGTGAACTGTATTCCAAGGTACAAAATAGATAAATAGACACAGTAAACTGTATTCTAAGGTACAAAATAGATAAATAGACACAGTAAACTGTATTCCTAGGTATATAATAGATAAAGAGATACAGTGAACTGTATTCTAAGGTACAAAATAGATAAATAGACACAGTAAACTGTATTCCTAGGTATAAAATAGATAAATAGACACAGTAAACTGTATTCTAAGGTACAAAATAGATAAATAGACACAGTTAACTGTATTCCTAGGTATAAAATAGATAAAAAGATACAGTGAACTGTATTGTAAGGTACAAAATAGATAAATAGACAAAATTAGCTGTATTCCTAAGGTGCGTACAGATATACGCGCCGCGAACATGAGCAATTCACTTTTAATCAGCTGATGCCAAGCTTTTTATATCTGTATCTTACCGTTTCTGTAAAAATACAGATCTGATTAAAAGTGAATTGCTCATGTTCGCTGCGCGTATATCTGTACGCACCTCTAGGTATGCAATAATAAATAATCGTGAAATGGCTGGCTCAAGTCTGGTATCAAGGATTTTCAGGTCGCCCCATATTAATATCAGTGTTGACATGACTTAATGACTGTTTTTATAGGCAGCCAAGACTGATGGACTCAAAGTTTTCATCCGAAACACGGATATTCTCCAAGAAAAATATATTGATGGGACCAGGGAACGAACCCGGTCCTATGAACCATCAAACCTGTGATGATCCTATTTGGCTACGGCCACTTGAGGTATGAACTTGGGGTTATGACGAGGGAGTGGTGATTGTAGAGTCATTGTTAGAGTTTGAGACGGTGGTGGTAGGGTATACGGTAAAAGTACCTAATAGAGTTAGAAAAATATAGTTTTGAAGAATTTTACCGGGGGAATTAGGGATGCAGTACCTACCGTGATTGTTATTGTGCCTTTTTTGTGCCTTTATTGTGCCTAGTAGAGTTTGAGACGGTGGTGGTAGGGTATACGGTAAAAGTACCTAATAGAGTTAGAAAAATATAGTTTTGAAGAATTTAAGCGGGGGAATTAGGGATGCAGTACCTACCTTGATTGTTATTGTGCCTTTTTTTGTTGTGTTTCTTTCTACATAGTCTGTATAATAAGTAACCGGACTGACCTCAAGAAATTTTTTATGGGCAAAATATGTACAATTTTTCATTAGATATCTTCAAAGTAGTCCCTATTTGAGTCGATAACACGCTGATACCGGATTTTCAAATCCCTGAACGCTCCCTGGATGTCGGCAACCTCTATGCTGTCTAGAGCCCTCGTTGTAGCACGTTGAACGTTTTCCAGAGTCCCGAACCGCGTCCCCTTAAGTTGTCTCTTGATCTTGGGGAACAAAAAGAAGTCCGGTGGTGCCATATCCGGGCTGTAAGGAGGATGTGGCAACTTTACCCTCGACTGTTTGGACAACTGCTCGGTGACGAGCAGGCAGGTGTGCGACGGAGCATTGTCGTGATGGAGGATCCACGAATCGGCAATCCCCGGACGTACTTGATGAACCCGGGTGGTTAGTCGACGGAGCACCTCTCTGTAGTACTGGTCGTTTACAGTTTGGCCGGGTGGCACAAACTCTTTGTGAACGGCCAGTACTACAGAGAGGTGCTCCGTCGACTAACCACCCGGGTTCATCGAGTCCGTCTGGGTTTGCCGATTCGTGGATCCTCCATCATGACAATGCTCCGTCGCACACCTGCCTGCTCGTCACCGAGCAGTTGTCCAAACAGTCGAGGGTAACGTTGCCACATCCTCCTTACAGCCCGGATATGGCACCACCGGACTTCTTTTTGTTCCCCAAGATCAAGAGACAACTTATTAAGTGGACGCGGTTCGGGACTCTGGAAAACGTTGAACGTGCTACGACGAGGGCTCTAGACAGCATAGAGGTTGCCGACTTCCAGGGAGCGTTCAGGGATTTGAAAATCCGGTATCAGCGTGTTATCGACTCAAATAGGGACTACTTTGAAGATATCTGATGAAAAATTGTATTTTTTTGCCCATAAAAAATTTCTTGAGGTCAGTTCGGTTACTCATTATAAAGATCCTGTATCTTTCTAGTTTTATGTTTAAGAATTAGAAGTATTGTTTAATGAGATGACGCATTAATGTACAATATAAGTTGTATGTCTTGAATAAAGAGATTGATTGATTGATATAGGGGAAACGATTGAGTTGAGTTATGGTGATGGTATTAAGAGAATCATGGGGTTAACATTACAGTGTGAGAAGTGCGTTTCATTTGATTGTTCAGTTTATCTTGTACGGTTGTTATTTGATGTAGATGTATATAATTTGATGCATAGGATTTTATAAGCTTTAAATTATACAGAGTGATTATAAAAGGACTTTACAACTTTGAAAGAACATAAATATTTATTGAAATTACTTAAAGAATTGAGAAATGTGTCATCTTGTTACAAAACACTTCAAGTTTAAGGTGTGGGTGTTATTCTGGTTTAATGTGACAGCCGTTGGTAATGCGACATACATCCCACTGATAATCGATTTCTTCCCACACTCATACCAACATATCAGGCGTAACTTGTGCAACCGCAGCGATCCGAATGTGATCCGATTTCGGAGGTCATTACGATTGTCTGGTATAGGTGGAACATAAACCTTATCCTTAATGAAACCCCACAGGAAGAAATCCATCGATGTTAAGTCCAGTGAGCGAGGTGGCCATGCAATTGGCCTTGCACGGCCAATCCAGCGAAGTTGAAAGCGAATGACTGGAAAATCCCAAACTTCTGGAACGTTGGAAATGAGCTGGTGCACCGTCATGCAGAAAGTAAAAGGGCACTTGTTCATTTTGTTCAGCATTACGGTGCACCAGCTCATTTCCACAGAGAAGTTCCGGATTTTCTAGACAATTGATTTCAACTTCGCTGGATTGGCTGTGCTGGGCCAATTGCATGGCCACCTCGCTCACTGGATTTAATAACACCGATGGATTTTTTCCTGTGGAGTTTTATTAAGGATAAAGTTTATGTTCCACCTCTACCAGACAATCTTGATGACCTCCGAAATTGGATCACAATCAGATCGCTGCGTTTGCACAAGTTTTGCTGGTACGAGTGTGGCAAGAAATCGATTATCGGTGAGATGTATATTGCATTACCAATGGCTGTCACATCCAACCAAAATAACACCCACACCTTAAACTTGAAGTGTTTTATAACGAAATGACAGCTATCTCAATTCTGTAAGTAATTTCAATAAATATTTATGTGCTCTCAAAGTAGTTAAGTCCTTTTATAATCACCCTACATATTGGAAGCTGGAATTAAAAGGTAATGTTGTTGTTTTTACTTTATCTTTATAAAGCCCGGGATGTTTCCTTCTCATATGGCTTACTTTAGTAGATTGTTGATTTTTAGTAGATAATTTGTAGTAATAGTATTGAGGGTATAGTTATGGTGGTGTTGTAAGGAGAAGGGTAGAGTCGACTTACGGTATGAGAAGTAAATTTCTTTTCCTACAGTTACGTTGAAAAGTGGCCATTGCTGCACTGATTACAGAACGCAAAGAATCACTTTTCCGCTCTAGTGCGGGAAAAATTTTTCTGCACTCCAGATTTGCAACATGGCAACGCAAAATACTTAGTAGGTTATATGGAGCAACAGTGCAGCAAAATCAAAATGAAGTTGGTAACAGTGACTGCTGTGGCTGCTATAGTGAGCAGACGTGCAACCAAGCACAACGCGCTAATTATTATTCATTATATATTATAACCAAGGACAACGAGGACTTTAGGATTTTAGGATTAAGGTTTTTATCAATAATAAAATTACACAGAAAAACATTTGATGGATTTCAGGCAATTTTACCCATAATTACCCACTTTTCATATTCAATGGTAACTGTAGGAAAAACTTAATGTGAAATACGTGCGCAAAGTTCCTCTGCTGCACTCAAGAAACCATTCCACTCAAAGTAAACGTTTCTTTCGGTGCAGCAAACTGTCACTTTGCGCACTAGTTGCACAAATAACTATTTGATTGTTCAGTTTTTATGTTGTTTGATTGTTATTTGACGCAGATGATTTTAGTGATTGTTTGTGGGAATTTTATTGAGAGGCATATATGATTATGGTGGTGGTGTAAGGAGGAGGGTAGAGTCGACGTTACAGTATGAGAAGTAAATTTCATTTGATTGTTAGTTTTATATTTTTCAGTTGTTATTTGATGTGTATGTATTCCATATAGCTCTTCTTCGATTAGTTTTTTTGAGGGGAAGGTGTTCCAACTACTTATCGATTTCATCAGCTTGTTGATGAAAAATGGTTGAAAATGTGGTTAGTGAAATGGATATTTAGACTTTTTGTGTAGTTGAGAAGTTGATAATGTGGTAATTATTCATATTAAATAGAAAGGCTGAGAAATTGTCAAAAAACCAGATTTTATTGATAGTTGGAAATCTAATTTTCAAAATCTGTGGTTTCTTGACATTTTGGTTTCAAAATCTATTTGAAACCAAAATAGTTGGAAATCTAATTTTCAAAATCTGTGGTTTTTTGACATTTTGGTTTCAAATAGATTTTGAAACCAAAATGTCAAAAAACCACAGATTTTGAAAATTAGATTTCCAACTATCAATAAAATCTGTGGTATTTTGACAATTTCTTAGTCTTTTTATTTAATATGGATATTTAGATGTATGAGTGCTCTATGGTTTAGTGCTCTATGGTTTATGTTTGAGTGCTCTATGATTTTATGGTTTCCAGGTGTTTTAAGGTTGTAGCTACTTTGTATGTTCTACTTTTGTTAGTTAGATAATTATTTTCTTTTGAGATTTTGATTTCATTTTGTGATGGAGGTTATCTATTAGGTTCGATTCATAATTAATCTCCTATTAGGTTTTGATCTGTTTGTATGGTCTAGGTAATTATCTTTGTATGTTCTACTGTTGTTAGTTAGGTAATTATTTTCCTTTTGAGATTTTCATTTCATTTTGTGGTGAAGGTTATCTATTAGGTTTCATTCATAATTAATCTCCTATTAGGTTTTGATCTGTTTGTATGGCCTAGGTAATTATCTTTGAATGTTCCACTGTTATTATGACTTGCTGTTATCATATAGGTAATTATTTTCTTCTGAAGTGTTGATTTTATTTTGTGGTGGCGGTTGGTTATCTTGAGAAAAGATAGCATAGAAAGATATCCTATTGTTAGTTACGTAATTATTTTCCTTTTGAGATTTTTATTTCATTTTGTGGTAAAGGTCATCTCTTATGTTTCATTCATAATTAATCTCCTATTAGGTTTTGATCTGTTTGTATGGCCTAGGTAATTATCTTTGAATGTTCCACAGTTATTATGACTTGCTGTTATCGTATAGGTAATTATTTTCTTTTGAAGTGTTTATTTTATTTTGTGGTGGCGGTTATCTAGAGAAAGGATAGCATAGAAAGATATCCTATTGCATAGATCGTTCATGTTCCGAATTTGAAGCAGATTTTTTGTTAACTCGAGTAGATTACTATAGACTACTGTCTTACCAAAAATAACTTTTAGATGAGTTTTTTCGGTCGTTTTTGGTAAATTGAATAACTTTCTCAAAAATTGATATTTTCAGAAAATCTTTGTTTCATTAGATCAACAATACTATGAAGAATCCATCCTTAAAATCTCATGGTTTTATCTCTCACAGAACTTGAAATGTTGTGGCACAAAAATTTAAACTTTTGGCGCTCATATCTAAAAAATAATGATCGAAAATAGCTATTTATGTAATAAGAGCGTAATGCGCGACTTTATCGCTCGCGCAAAACAGTTATCACGCGACGCGAAGCGGAGCGTGATAATTTCGCAAGAGCGATAAAGAAGCATTACGCGCGAATTACATACAAAATTTTTTCTACAACTGCCCAAACCTGTTAAATTACTTATATCGGCGGAGTTACAATTACCGACTTTTTAGGTTAAGATCTGACCTTTTGGCGAGCTGCTTACCATCAGCTGATTGGCGAGCGTAAAGAAAATTTACTGCTCATGCGCGGATGGTTAGCGAGCGAAAAAGTAGATTCTCCTCAGAAATAAGCTGTTTTACGAGGAGAATTGAGTATTTAAATTTTTTTTTACGCGCAGTTGTAGAAAAAAAATGTTTTCCTGAGAAAACGTTTTAATTTTGATAGCTTAATAGTATACTAATCGAAAAACTTTGAAAAATATCAACAGTGGAGAGTTTAATTTTAGCCTTTGCACAGCCTTAACGTGAATCACAGTATAATTTATGTAGACGTGATTAGCGAAAGCGAATGGATTTTTGTGTGAACTTACTTCAAGCAAACAGCAATTGGACCGAAAATTTCTTCAGTGTAACACGCCATATTCGGCTTGATATCGACCAGAAGTGTCGGCACATAGAACAATTCGCCAATGTTGGACGCTCTTTCACCCCCATGCAGCACTTTGGCCCCCTTGTCCACAGCATCTTTTACTATTGCCTCCACCTTTAAAAAAACAAATCAATAGTTTACATTAATAAATAGAATTATAGTACCCTTTAGGAAATGAAATGTCACAAGGAAGTAGAATTGGGAGAGGAGTGAGACAGGGTTGCAGCTTGTCCCCAACATTATTCAACTGCTACCTGGAGGAAATGATTGGAAAGAGTTTGTCAGGTAAAAGGGGGGTAAAGATTGGAGGGAGAAGAATAGAATGTATCAAGTTTGAAGATGACATGGCTGTGCTGGCTGAAAATGAGCGCGCAATGAATGATATGTTAAAACATATCAATCACTGTTGTGAAGAGTATGCGATGAGAGTGAATGTGAAGAAAACAAAAAGTATGGTGATCAGCAAGACTCCAAGGAAAGCAACAATCAACATAGGATTGCATCACATTGAACAGGTGTCATCATTCTGGTACCTTGGGTGTATGATTAAAGAGGATATGCGATGTGATTTAGAAGTAAAAGTGAGAATTGCAAGAGCAAAGGAGGCATTCAGCAATATAAGAAGATTGGTGAGTAGCAAAATGCAAATAGAACTGCGGAAGAAGATGGCCAAGTGTTTTGTGTGGAGCGTGGCTCTCTATGGAGCGGAAACCTGGACTCTCAGAAAGCAGGAAGAGAAGAGATTGGAGGCCTTTGAAATGTGGGTGTGGAGGAGGATGGAGAGGATCAGCTGGATGGATAAAGTGAGGAAGGAGGAGGTACTGCGTAGAGTAGGAGAGGAAAGGAATATTATGGCAGTGATAAGGAGACGAAAGCGGAACTGGCTGGGACACTTGCTGAGGCATGGCGGACTACTTGTGGAGACAATGGAGGGGACTGTGCAAGGAGGGAGGGTGCTGGGACGAAAAAGAGTGAAGTTGGTGAATGATATCAGGGAGGAGGGAAAGTACTCCAAGATGAAGACAATTGCACAGGACAGAGAGGAATGGAGAAGGAGGAATCATGTTTAGACCTGCCCTAGGGCAGAACACTAGTAATAATAATAATAATAGTACCCTTTGAAATTAATTAAATAATATAATAAGAATACAAATTATAACTACTAGTTTCGGTGATCACACCATCGTCAGTTTATAAAATAAATTTCATATAAATGTTTACTAATAGTTTTGTTATTTTAAATAATTATCATCTTCAAGTAAATTATTTTAACAGCTGCCCCTATCCATCAAGTGATTTATTTGAGACTTTTTAGTTTTAATTTTTTTCGAAAATTGGGTTATGATTCTCCATATTATGGGTGATGTTTAGTATATTATTATTATTAAGTTTCTATTTTATAAATACAAGAAAGTAGTCCTGAATTCATACATACATTTTAAAGCTGTGCAAAGGCTAAAAATAAACTTTTTACTCGTGATATTTTTCATAGTTTTTTGATTTGTATATCATCGAGCTATCAAAATGAAAAAAGTTTTCTCAGGAAACCATTTTTTTCTGATCATTACTTTCTGAGATATGAGCGCCTGACGTTTAAATTTTTGGGACAGAACATTTCAAATTCGGTTCGATATAAATCCATGAGATTTAGAGGATGGATTATTCATGGTATTGTTGATCTAGTAAAAAAAATTCTGAAAATATCAATTCTTGGAAAAGTTATTCAATTTACTAAAAATAACTCAACTAAAAGTTATTTTTAATAAATTGAATAACTATCTTAAAAATTGATATTTTCAGAAAATTTTTGTTTTACTAGATAAACAATACCATGAAAAATCTATTCTCTAAATCTCATGGATTTATCTCTTACCGAATTTGAAATGTTCTGTCCCAAAAATTTAAACTTTAGGCGATCATATCTCAAAAAGTAATGATCAGAAAAAAAATGTTGTCCTGAGAATACTTTTTCATTTTGATAGCTTTATGATATACAAATCGAAAAACTTGGAAAAATATCACCAGTAGAAAGTTTATTTTTAGCTTTTGCACAGCCCTAAGTTTACATCAATTATTTCTTACATTCAATACTTATTGATCTGTCAACAATTTAGTGAGTAAATAAATAGTATCAAAATTGATAGAAAATAGTTAATATGACAAACTAAAGTATGAGGATCATTGTGTTTCAACCTATGATTGACCATAAATAGAAGAAAATGTTTTTCACTAAAAGTTCCTTACACTCATACTAAAAATGTTAGGCGCATGTAAAAAAATCCAGACATTAACTATTTCGATGGCACTTGATTACTAAGTTATAACTTTAATCTTCGAAGACATATTATTATAATTATTAAACTATTATTATTCAACTATTCAATACTTGAAGATATTTTAATATGGCAGAAAAACTATTTTATTTCTTTTTAGTCGGTAGAAAAACGTCGGTTATCAAGAGTTCCTTTACTATATTCATTATCTTCCTTTTAGATCTACATAAGCATCTTAAATCAAATCAGGAACATGTGAAGTAAACCTGATAATATGTTATTTACATGCGTAACTAATGCAATATCTTATTAAAATCTGACCACAATGCATGTGATTTGTAATAAATAAATTGATACATTTTTCTCTTAATTATAATCAACGATATTCTGTTATCCAAAAAACATTTATGAACATTTATGAACATTTATAAGTGATTTTTGGAAGTCATTCAAAAATAAATGAAGAATAAGAATAAATGAGTCAATACAAAAAAAAATTATAGATTAAATTTTCATCAGGTTCTGACCCACGCTATATTCTTTACATATTATATAGTTCCTATTAGCTGTTAAAAATAAATCCAAGCTTCCATCTAGTTGGAAACTGTTCGAAAATTGCATTAAAATGCAGCCGAGAGCGACGATTTAACGTGTCCATGATAAATATCTTGTCCAGGCCGGGATTCGAACCCGGGCCTCTGAATTTTAAAAACAACATCTAATCCACTCGACAAGGTCACTCCAAAAGATTAAAAAGTTAGATAAAGATTAAAAAATTGATAAATCAATCGTCGAGTCACCGTTTAATTAATTTTACGACGACCACTTGATAAGGAGTTTCTGATTGCTAACTTGGGTCGTCTTTCAAGTGTAAACAAACTGCGCTATCACTTATCTATTATTATCGCTTATCTATTAATTAGGGCTTATCTATTAATAAAATACGGTAGTTATAAAATTAATCCTTGGGCGGTGTTGTTATTTATAGTTGTGTTTCAACAGAAGGCATTCGTAAAAGAAACTATTCAAAGATTCTTTCATTTGTAAAATAAAACACAAATTTGGATATTCACTACATTTTCATTGCAGTTTGCCGTGGGTGAGTGAATTTATTATCAATTGTATATTGTGCTTTAGTTTGAGTATAATAGTATAAAATAGAATCGCTGCCTTTATGTTGTTCTAGGAGTAATAAATAGAGAAAAAATTGCATAAGAATATATCCCATGATATAGGGTATTTATGTTCCAAATTTCACTGTCAAGAGTCAAGTCGATAGTTATAGTAGTTATTTTTCGTGAAGCTATGTGACGCTAGTAGTCTCTCATACTGTACCGTTTTTACACTTCTCACTCGGCCCAAACAGTGATAATATACAGTAGTCGACAGTAATCGGCTAGTCTACAAAAAATCTTCTTGAAATTTGGAACATAAACGACCTATCCATGAGATATCTTCTTATGCTATAATTTCTCTATAGTAGAGTAAAGTAGAGTAGAGTAGAGTAGAGTAGAGCTATTGACACCTGACTTGTGCTGAACAAGGATATAAAAAGCCTTCATTAAGCAATGCTGTTTTTTTCTTGATGAGAATCGATTTATATAGCTATATAGCTTTGCCTTAGTTGATGGCAGATTGTGCAGTTAATTTAAATAAAAATAAATGTCTGTCTGCGACCAGTTAAGACAAAATTTTTCCACAACTTATCTGGACTGATATTGATCTAGTAAGGGCTTTATTTCTCGACTAATAGGAACTATATAATATGTTTTATAATATGATAATATTTATACTAAAGTGATGACCACGTTAGAATGGCAGAGGAGAAAGATAGGGAAACAGCGTTGCCGATTCTCTGCCTTGCCACTGCCTTCTGATAGATGATATCAGTATGATTGATTTAGTAGTTCACTGCTCATTCTTAAAATCACTTCACTTATATGGGCTACTTTATTAAAATTAATAAAAACAATATAAAAACACTTGTAGTAACCTTTCATTAAAAAATTTAAAATATTTATCGACCAGTTTCGACCATTGGTCATTTGGTCTTTGGTCATGACCAATGGTCGAAACTAGACGTTAAATATTTTAAAGTTTTTAATAAAAGGGCTCTACAAGTTTTTATTAATCTGCTCATTCTTGATTTAAATGATCAATTTTATTTTTATTCGTGAAAAATATATTTCTCAATAATTTAATTATTAACTTTCATAATTGATATCAGGATAGCTGATACCAGTATAACTGATGTAATATTATTAACTGCTCATTCTTGTTCAAAATAATAAAATTTATTCGTCAAAGAAATATATTTCTCATTGATTTAATAAGGAATCTTCATATTCGAGATCAAATATTTTGTTGATTAATTATATTTCTACATGGTTAAAAAACAAGCTGGCGACATTGCAGAGCTAGAAAAGGATAGCACTATCTGCTTTGTTGAATGATAGACAAGGATAGCAACACTAATGTCATTCATCCCCTCATCATTGTCACCTGGGCTTAAAATACTCGTGAAGAATTGCCCTTGAATATAAATAAATGTTATATCAAATACTGCCATTATAACATGGACCTCACTATAGTATAATTCTGTGCGTAGTAAGACAAACTTACCTTTTTCACTTGGGCTGCATTGATAAGAGGTCCTTGATTTACATCACAATCCATTCCATTTCCAAGTTTGAATTTGCTCATCCTGTCTCTCAGCTTTTCGACAAATTCGTCGAAGACGCCATCTTGAATTATGAATCTATTTGCACTTATGCATGTCTGAAAATGGTCAAAAACATAAACTCAAAGAAAATTTAGTAGCCTTTATTTATTTTGTCTCAATTGATTTAGTATGTATTTCTAAAATAGTATGAATAAATTTTATCGTTTAGTCTTCAGAAACATCATCCACTTCAAAAAATATGAATGAAATATCACTATATGTTATTTGAAAGTGATGATTATATTCTATTCAAATAATGATTTAATCATTTAAATAATAATATTGAACACAAATGGTATAAATAAAAATCATGGCCTTGACATAATAAATAAACAAAATGTTTATCGTTGTTTTGAGATTGATATCAGTCTTATCACAATAATTGATAACAAACATTTTTGTACATAAATATAAAGAAAATAAAAATCTCAGTACCCTTTTTTTAAAATATTTTATCACAACATGTTTCGGTCATTTATCAAAATTGCATTATGTTGTGATAAAATATTTTAAAAAAAGGGTACTGAGATTTTTATTTTCTTTATATTTATATTACAAGTAGCCCTATACAGGAAAGAGATTTTTGTACATATATATTAAATTGATCATTCTCTGACGACAAAACTTTTACGGCGCTTACTAATAAGAAATTCTTAAACATAATATAAAATTACTAGATTTATTGATACTTATTACATACTTTAGAATTATTTGATAAATTCAGGATAAATAATATTTCAATTAGAATCTTACAAGCTATAAATGATTTGTTGACAAGAATTGAATATACTCTGAATGAATAGAAAACATTTCAATCTTTTCTCCTTTGATATTAAGGCTGTGCAAATAAGGCTTAAAATAAACTTTCTACAAGTGATATTTTTCAAATATTTTCGATTTGTATATCATCAAGGTATCAAAATGAGAATGTTTTCTCAGGAAAACATTTTCTTATGATCATTACTTTTTGAGATATGAGCGCCTAAAGTTTAAATAATTGGGACAGAACATTTCAAATTCGGTAAGAGATAAATCCATGAGGTTTGAAGGATTGATTTTCCATGGTATTGTTGATCTAGTAAAATAAAAATTTTCTGAAAATATCGATTTTTGAGAAAGTTATTCAATTTACTAAAAATGACCAAAAATGATTTTTTTAGTTATATTTGGTATTTTTTGGTAAATTGAATAACTTTCTCAAAAATTGATATTTTCAGAAAATTTTGGTTTTACTAGATTTTTGTTTTTTATCTGGCACCTGCTGAAAAACCCACGGGTTTAGCAAGACCCAAAAATGTAAAAATGTTTTCTAATAAAATTGATTGATTGATCAACAATACCATGGAGAATCTATCCTCTAAATCACATGGATTTATCTCCTACCAAACTTGAAATGTTCTGTCCTAAAAATTTAAACTTTGGGCGATCATATCTCAAAAAGTAATGATCGGAAAAAATGTTTTCCTGAGAAACCTTTTTCATTTTGATAGCTTCATGATATACAAATCGAAAAACTTTGAAGAATATCACCAGTAGAAAGTTTATTTTTAGCCTTTGCACAGCCTTAAATTGTTCTATTCAAATAAAGATGAGATTCTTCAAATAGGACTTCAATTTTTTGTGTCAGGAGAATACTGTGTAACCAACTAAAGTTTAACTCAGTACCTTATAATCGAAATAAAAACAAAATATTCCTCTATTAAATGCTAAAAAGTCAGAATGCTTAATGTTAAATCCATACTATACTACTATAGCCCACTACACTTGTAATGTTTTAAAGTGAAAAAATGAAGGCATCTATCTATCCACTGTATTGATTAATTTTTTCCCAAGGTAGAAGATATTTATTCCTAGTTTACTACTGAATATTAAGTTGTTTTCAAATTTGATCTATTGAAAATGAGATACTATAATTAATCCTTAAAGCGGTCGTCACACCAACGTCTGCTAGCGGTAGCGAGCTCGCTCCCGCGGAGGTAGTTTTTCTGGAAGCAGTTCACACCAAAAAACGTCCGCCAGCGGTAGTTTGGTTTTGTTCTTGTTTTGATGAGGCTGGTTTTCTAAAAGTGGTGGAAGGCCGGCAACCAGAGTGCTGTACTTCGCCTCTTTATAATTGTCGTTTCAGAAATCCCATATTATGGGTCGTTTCCTCACTTCTTCAATTAGGTTCTCCATTGAAGCAATAGTTGATTAAGAATATATGTAGATTAAATAAATATAATTAAATAATTTAAATAAAATGATGAACAACGAAAATGACAATGCAACAACGGAATACAATGCAAATGACAATAGCTCAGTTCCGACTGCAACACAAAATGTTGTGTCGCTGTAGGCATGCAAATGACTCATTGTCACGTGTGAGTCTCGGTATTCTGCGCATGCGCTACCGATGGCGAAGTTCTGGAGTTCGCTTTCCATGTTATTAGATTGGCCACGTCAGACCGAGCTCACTACCGCTAGCGGTACTCCCACTAGGAGACGTTTCAAAAGTTCGCCTGGCTCGCGAAGTGAAACTACCGCCGAGGTACTACCTCAGCGGTAGCGAGCTCG
Organism: Nilaparvata lugens; assembly: GCF_014356525.2. Classification (NCBI taxonomy): domain Eukaryota; kingdom Metazoa; phylum Arthropoda; class Insecta; order Hemiptera; family Delphacidae; genus Nilaparvata; species Nilaparvata lugens. The sequence continues at coordinate 2,722,791 of NC_052518.1, read as the reverse complement.
GTGTGACCTGCACAACGTAATAGCATGGAAGGCGAGTTTTTTGACTTCGCTACCGCCGCGGACGCGAGCTCGGTGTGACCTGCCCTTAAGAGATAATTATTAAGTATAAAAGAAGAGAACTAACCTGTCCACAATTTCTAAATTTAGAAGCAATAGCACCTTCAACTGCCTTATTTATATCAGCTGAGTTGAATACGATGAATGGTGCATTCCCTCCAAGTTCCAGTCCAACTCGCTTGATTCCAGTAGCGCACTGCTTATAAAGAAGTTTTCCTACTTCGGTTGATCCTAAAAATAAATTTGCGATAATCAAGTTCAATTATCTAGAAATCTGTAAGGATTGTCTCAAATGCCTGCATAGTATATTTTCAATTTTTTGAGATCTTTTGTAGTTTTTGGTCAGGAGAACAATATAACAATATTTATATTATTAAAGGTTTGTGTGACTGCCATTATTTGCTAGTCCATTTAGGGCCGGTTTCCGAGCTCGGGATTTAGTCAAGTTCTAGACTTTAAACAGCTGGAGTCAGAAAATTAGCTCTCCAAAACGGGGCGTGGTCGCAGTTTTTAAACAGTAGTCGCAGTTTTTATTTTCCCATTTCTATAATTGGAAACGTTTTTCCTTGACGGAATTAAACATTTCTAAATAATTCAAAACAGCTGAAATTTTACACTATTCTCTCTTTATTTTATGTTGTGTTTAATTTTCTAGTTTTTTTGAAATTTAATTCAAACGTGACTGTGACTGTGACAATGACTACGACTACGACTACGCCCCGTTTTGGAAAGCCAATTTTCTGATTCCAGCGATTTAAAGTCTAGAATTTGGTCAAATCCCAAGCTCGGAAACCGTCCCTTAGTGTGAACCACTTTATTTATCATTACAATTATAACAATGATCTATAATGATAGACATAGTAATATAAAAGAGGAAAAGCTAAGTTTAGCTTGGACTATTACTCTTTCAAATGTTAATGGTTATGAAGTCCAAAAGATTATAAAGGTGAAATAAAAACGATATTGTCAGTTTCAAATAATTTATTTGAGTGCCCTTAATCTCTTGAAAATAGTATTGGATTATCTTTATGAGATTACTATGTCTATCATTATATTTTTGTTATAATTGTAATGATAAATAAGATTTTTATTTCACATTTATATGGAGAAATTCCAAAATATTTCTGTTCATAGCGTAAATCCAGAAAATGATGTGTCAAGCACTTCATATTTTTGGTCCGAGAATACTCATTGAGAGTAATATTGAAAAGTGAAGTAGGCGAACTAGCGTTATGGTACAAATATTTCCAATTATAATTGAACTGATTGGTAGAGCAATTTTTAGGTTAAAGAATATCGCATTCATTCCTTTATAAGACATTTCTGAAACCTATTGAAAATAATTTAAGATACTTGAGATATTGTCAAAAAATAAAAATTATTTTAGTAAAAATTAATATTTCACAGGAGCATGCTTTCGTGTGTGCTCACACATCATCAGCTGTAAGATGCTGTTGGAGAGTAGAAGTCTTTTCAATATTATGGAAAATGTCCGCAACATATTCACTCTACACACTTAGGGCCGGTGGTTTCCGAGCTCGGGATCTAGCTAAGTCCTAGACTTTAAACAGCTGGAGTCAGAAAATTGGTTTTCCAAAACGGGGCGTAGTCGCAGTCATTGTCATAGTCACGTTTGAATTAGATTTCGAAAAACTAGAAAATTGAACACAAAATGAAATAAAGAGAAAATAGTGTAAAGTTTCAGCTATTTTGAATTATTTAGGAATGTCTAATTTCGTCAAGGAAAAACGTTTCCAATTATAGAAATGAGAAAATAAAAACTACGACTACTGTTATAAAAGCTGTGACTACGCCCCGTTTTGGAAAGCCAATTTTCTGACTCCAGCTGTTCAAAGTCTAGGACTTAGCTAAATCTTGAGCTCGGAAACCTGCCCTTAATCTCTTGAAAATAGTATTCGAATATCTTTATGAGATTTAAAACACTTCCCGATGATTATGAACTCACCAAACGTTGATTGATCTCTTATCATATTGTCAATCATCCCTCCCCTTAAACAAATAGATTTGGATTACCGACAACTCAAAAAATAAATAAAATTAATTACCTGTAAAAGAGAGTCCCGCAACTAGTGGGTTTTCGCATAGTTCTTTTCCAATAGGGGCAGCATTGGGGCGTCCACTTGTAACAATATTGATTACTCCTTTTGGAATACCTGAAACATAGCACACAATTATTTTGTAGAATTTGTCAAACATAAAAACGCAAAATAAGATTTAAAAAATATGAGAATTTACATAACAGTATGATTAGGCTAAACGGTTGGCGATGGTCCAAAAAACAAACAGGTTTATTTTATATCCATCGACTTCCGCCAACCACAGTTCAGTCATTGAATACAAAAATCTGGTGTGGCGCACTCACACAACTCTCCTTGCCATTATGAAAATTGATCACCTGACGCTAGTGTTCCCGCGCATCTCAAGTCTACTGTTCAAAGATTTGAGCCAGCTGGTGACAGGGCAATAACGCTGGAGACACACGAAGTCTGCTATCTCTTCATAGGGAATGATTTAATAGAATCAACAATAATTTGCAATTGAATAATCACATTTTCTCGAATTTAGAGAATTTTGAATTTTAGGTGAAAATGTTACTGAACATTAATTGTAGAGATTTTCATGCTCAATCTATTCCACTTGATTTTTTTTGTTTAAATTGTATCTGAAGCCTGATAATTGGGAATCTAAAATCGAACTTTGCATTGATGGGGCGGAGCTCCTGAAATTTTTACAGATATGAGACTTGTGGCAGTTGATAGAGCTTATCAATGACTATTCTAGGTATGAATTTGATCAAAATCGTTGGAGCCATTTCCGAGAAAATCACGAAAAAACCCTGTTTTTGACAACATTTTCACCATTTTAGCCGCCATCTTGAATTGCATTTGATCGAAATTGTTCGTGTCGGATCCTTATAGTGAAAGGACCTTAAGTTCCAAGTTTCAAGTCATTCCGTTAATTGGGAGATGAGATATCGTGTATACAGACGCACATACACTCATACACACACACACACACACACACACACATACAGACCAATACCCAAAAACCACTTTTTTGGACTCAGGGGACCTTGAAACGTATAAAAATTTAGAAATTGGGGTACCTTAATTTTGTTCGGAAAGCAATACTTTCCTTACCTATGGTAATAGGGCAAGGAAAGTAAAAATCCAATGTCATCAATGTCTCATTCCATATTATTCCCTTGTGTCGAGCATGTGTGTACACACACACATAATAGCCTATATGTAGGCCTAATATTAAACCTGTATACCGGCATCAGCTATCCTCTAAAGAAGGCAGATAATCGACAACGCAGTTCTCCCATCTTTCTCCACTGTCATTCTAGCGTGGATCTCACTGTATAATTTATTTAGCTTATGGCGACTGCAATATGTAGGATCAGCTTTAGGTTAGGTAAGGTTAGGTTAGGTAAGGTTAGGTTAGGTTAGGTTAGGTTAGGTTAGGTAGATGCAAATTATTTCTCTCAATGCACACTTTTTCTATTCAATGAATTTTTGTACAATGTAAACATAATCGTGTGATATAATAGTTTAAAATGAATAATTGACCGAAGCGAAGCTGAGGTCTTAGTTTCGACTCGAGCGGCTTTTGTCTGTTTGTTTGTTTGTACCGCAGTTACGGTCGCAATTATTTTCCGATTTGGATGAAATTTGGTATACAAGTTCTTTGAAACAAGGCGCAGAAACGTATGTGTAATGATTTTTGATAAGACCTCTGGTTTTAATATAAATTGTGCCGCTCTAAAATGTGCTGTATTGAATGAATAGTATCGTTGGAATGCTATCGATAGAGGACAAGAGTTGTCAGCGGTGAACCTTGAAACGTGTGAGCCGCTCCAAATCATACTGTATTTATTAATTGGAGAAAACTTCTCACTTGATTGCACCATTTCTTCCCTTTACAACACGATATTTCCCTGTTTCATAGATGAATAGTTTCTAGACCTACCGAACCAGCCGGAGACATCACAGCTTAGTTAGTTAGCTCTTGTTTCCGTTTTAGTATGTGTATGAGATCGGACACCGACTTGTGAGCATAAACATTCTGCATAGGCATAACAAGCCGCCATAACATTGAATCCACTTTTCATGAAAAACATCATTAGCAACCTCCTGTCATTGTCACCAACAAACCCATCTTATTCAGTATCATTTTCCGTCTCACTATCGTCTAAATTGCCTACTGAATATTCCATTTTTCTGTCAGTTGACCGACTTCTTATAATTAATTTATTGTTAGAAAAGTTCTAATATTGTAAATATGGGGACGATATGAAGGTACCTCCTTGAGAGACATTTATAAGTCCGGTGTCCCTGGAAACAATGTCTTTAGCACTTTCAATTGAGAAAATAATAGATGACATGGATAAATCTTCACAATATACTGTAGGTACTTTCTTAATGGCCCTTCTCATTAGTTTGAAAGTTGTAGGCTATTCATGAGCGAGGTCTACTGTTCGCAGAACTACTAGTAGTCTTCGATTATTGTATAGTGTATGTATAACAGTCATTGTATATTGTGATGAAAAGCTCAGAAGCGGTTACACTAAAACATATTCTATTCTATTCTACCTACCTGCTTTATCAGCCAGGTCAACTAGGGCTAAAGCTGTGAAAGGCGTATCTTCTGCCGGCCTGATAACACAGGTGCAGCCTGCCGCTAATGCAGCACCTGCCTTCCTTGTGATCATCGCATGAGGGAAGTTCCACTGTACAGAAAATTTGTTAAATTATCAAGTAAATCACAGTTTTATGAAAAAGTTTAATCGGGAACACTAAGGGCCGTTTGCACAGTATAGATTGCTAAACTCGATTAAGTTAATCGAGTTTAAGTTAATCTGAAAGTTTAAACTTTAATCGGTTTTCTCAGTGCATTTACTAATCCAGTTTAAGTTAAACTAGTTTAGCGTTAAGTTGGTAATAGAATGTCATCGTTTATAATATCAGGAAGGCTGATTTTTACAGGAAATTTGTTATTTGTTTACAAACCATCAGTAAATTGAGGTTATGTAGCTACTATTTTCTTGTTCAAAATCCACAGAGCTGTAAGCTGTACGGTAATAAAAGTGAAAAGTGATCAAGAAATTCTTCAAAAACTTATATTTAGTTGGCACCAGAAAATATATTTTAGAATGTAAGATAAAAAAGTTATTTTGTTACGCTTGAATCTACTATGGACACTATGGTCTTCCTCGTTTATTAGAAATGTCTCAAGAGCAAAATATCTCAGTTATGTGTTATTAAAAACATGTTTTCAATCAAAGATCACTGTTAAAAATTGTCTTATTTTCAAGTGGTTTACTCAATCAAATACTAAATTGGCAGTTGCTTTTTAAGCAAAACCGTTAAAAAATTCTCTATCATCCCAGAAATGTAAATTATTCGTTTTTGCCCAACTTTTCTCAGTTTCAAAATTTCTTCACAGTCATCTTTATCAATCGCATTAAAAACTTCTATCAATTCCTCCATTATAATTATTTTTGCATTCAAATAATGATTCACTATAACCTAAATAATAATTATTATCGTCTACAGAAGCAATAAAAACAATTTAAATAATTTACTATCAGATGTTTCCCCATCAAATCTTTAAAGATGTCAAGTTAATCCAAATTATTTGGTTTAAACCTCCTGCTGTGGAGGTTTAAACTTTCCCAGAGTTTAAACCTAATACAAAGTTTAAACTGATACTTTAAACGGAATTTTAGTTTAAACAAAAAAAAAAAAAATAAAAATTTGGTTTAAGCTTTAGCTTAAACTTACACTGTGCAAATGGCCCTAAGTATATTTCCCTATCTATGCCCCCCCTAGAAATATCTTCAAATTTCAACAAATCCTAGATAAAATCCTCAATCATTCACCACGTTGAATATTCTTCAAATTAGTTTCCAATCTCTCTTCAACGGCAGTGATCACATGCTTATAGTGAGGTCCACGTTATAATGGCAGTGTACGATTGACAATAACGTTGCTGTCCTTTACTATCATACAATAAAACAGATAGCGCTATCTCTCTCTAGCTTTGCAATGTCTGTTTGCCAGAAAATCTTATTTTTACTTTTGACAGTGACTGTACAAAAGTAATCAAACAATTCTTAGCCGCCATTTTTTTCTTCATTCTATCAAAATACTTGAGTACCCAAGTCGTATAATTGATTTAAAATGTATTTTTGAAACAATGAAATAATTTTTAGACATTACCGTATGAGAAACACAAATTAAAATACCTGAAAAGACATTTTAAAAGTTGATAACTAACCATCCTAGACTTCACCCACGCTTCAGTTAGTTTACACGTATAGGTTAGACCTACTAGTACCGGTATAAAATAATATTGAAAGATTTAACACTTTTATCAGAGATATTGTGGAACTTCTCCATATTAAGATAAAGAAAGGAAAAAAGATGTTGTCGAATTCCACTATAACATTTTTATTCACCAAAACTGTGCGTCATTTAAGTTTTGGTGAATAAAAATGTTATAGTAGAATTCGACAACATCTTTTTTCCTTTCTTTATCTTAATATTGAAAGGTTATTTCAGAATTATTTCCATTGAGATTACTTATTTTGAATAGGATTTCTATCCTTCTATTATTTTTAAAAGAAATTCGAATAGAATACCTACCAAAAAACTTAATTTCTGTTGTTTTGAAATTCAGATTGTTGCATCACAGCTTTTTAAATTGGCCGTCATTTCAGGTTTGTATAAAAATAAAAATCTAATCTCAGATATGAAAGCAAATTTTTGAATCAAATTATGAAAATTATAAATTCTTGATTAACTTGACATTAAATTGATTATTTTATCAAGGAAATGATAATTATTATTAAATCAAATTTAATGGGATGAATTGAGTAGCAGCTGTGTACACTCAGTGGCAAAATGGAGAGACTTGGCAACGTTTTTCTCCTATCTCTTCACTGCCATTATAACGTGGACCTCACTATAGTAAAGTTTTTGGAAAGTAAAGTATGTGTTTCAAGACTCTGGGTCCCATTAAAGAGAAAAGATAGCATAGCTATTTATTTGCTATATATTTTCTATGGTTCCATCTTGAGCCAGTTACAAACCCATCAATTTTAGGACGTTAGATTTTTTGATAAATTCTATGAGATTGAACATAACTTGACGTGTATTTGCACACATCATATGTTGCCAATCTCCGTCTAATCTGGTATAATTTATGAGGACGGAAAAAAACGGATGTCTAAAAATCGATGTGTGGGTGAATAGCTTTGGGGAGTATCTTGATATTCAGTACTATCAGCACGCTGAAGATGAGTACAGTCATAGCCACCTCTAATACAAGGCCGCGGCCTACGATATTGCAACGTCGCAGTGTAGGCCTAGAATCTAATACATGATTGGTGGAAGAGATTTTAAAAAATACCAGCTGATCTTTTTCACCAATCATGTATTAGATTCTAGGCCTACACTGCGATGTTGCAACATCGTAGGCCGCGGCCTTGTATTAGAGGTGGCTATGGTACAGTAGTGCATTGAAACGCGTCCGGACTTTTGCTAAACATGTGGGTGTAGTGAGGTCCAGGTTATAATGGCAGTGAAGAAAGATAGGAGAAAATCATCCCATTAAATTTGATCTAATAATAATTATAATTTTCTTGATAAAATAATCAATTTAATGTCAAATTAATCAAGAAAATATATTTCTTCATAATTTGATTCAAAAAATTGCTTCCATAACTGAGATCAGTTTTTATTTTTATACAAACCTGAAATGGTGGCTAATTTGAAAAGCTGTGATACACCAATCTGAATTTCAAAACAACAGAAATTAAATTATTTTGTAGGCATTCTATTCCAATTTCTTTTTAAAATATAGAAAAATAGAAATCCTATTTGAAATGAGTAATTTCAATGGAAATAATTCTGAAATAACTTTTCAATATTATTTATACCGGTACGAGTAGGTCTAACCTATACGTGTAGGCTAACTGAAGCATGAATGAAGTCTAGGATGGTTAGTTATCAACTTTTAAAATGTCAATTCAGGTATTTTAATTTGTGTTTCTCATACGGTAATGTCTAAAATTATTTAATTGTTTCAGAAATACATCTAAAATCAATTATATGACTTGAGTACTAGAGTATTTTGATAGAATGGTGAAAAAAATGGCGGCTGAGAATTGTTTGTCTACTTTTGTACAGTCACTGTCAAAAGTGAAAATAAAATATTCTGGCAAACAGACAACATTGCAAAGCTAGAGAGAGATAGCGCTATCTGTTTTGTTGTATGATAGAAAAGGACAGCAACAGTATTGTCAATCCTACACTGCCATTATAACGTGGACCTCACTATAGGCCTACTGTTGTAAAAGGGAGATTTCAACTATTTAGGCAATTAACTAGTAGCTCCAGTATGAAATTTGGGAAGAGATGTATAAGTCTTGTGAATATATAAATCAGGTTCACTCAGCTTGTATTTTCATTTTTCTTCACCCTTTCTCGGTTAATTATAGCTTTCCTATTCCTTTCAATTTTCAACTTCTTCACACATTCAAACTTTATGCATGTTATGATGACTGATGACAGTTGTAGCAGTTGTCATGGAAACGGAATCATGAACAAGATTAGAGTTATAAAATTAAATGGCGAGATCATATTGCAATCGTGTCTCCCTTTATAGCTCATCATAGTATCCTAAATGGCTATTAAAAAATATTAGCTACAATAATAGCTTTCCAGCTACATGGAGTTGATGTGATAAAAGAATTGGAAATTAAATCAATATTACATGTTTTATTTATTCACGGAAATTATTTGAAAAATAAATAATTTTATTTCCATCATAAATTTCACTTGACATTCATTTCAAGTTTTGGAAATGATATGACCACTTTGACAAGTTGCGTGGTCATTGTTAGTAATCTATTCAATTGTAATTACTAAAATAATTGTTAAGACGTATAGATTAATTTTTTTTGGAGTTCAGTTCGTAACTTTACAGACATTTTAGCGCACGACGTCTGTAGCATCCTGTAAACTTTAATCACTATTCCCAACAAGCCAAGATAACCAGCAAGAAACAAAAAATCAAATATAACGAGACAACATACATGAGTAGATCTCCGTACAGCACAATGATATACAAACATACAATTAACAAAAAAAAAACAAAGCAGCATACAAAAACAATACCTCAACTGAAAGACAACTGTATTCATGAATTTCTAATCAACATAATCAACTCTAAATAAACAGTAATACAAAAAATTTCAAACCGGGTTAATTCTTGGAACATCAACATCCGTTTGGACCCATAGCCTTGCTTTAATTTTCTTTAAAAAATTATTCTTATTATTACATTTCCTGATATCTATTGGCAAACTATTAAAGTATTGGGTACCCAAGTAACTAAAATAATTTTTGTAAATCATTGTACTAACTTTTTGAGTTCTGAAAAAATTTGAAACTGCTCGTCTAGTATTATAAATCAAGTTATCTATACCCGTATTTCCACTTTTTTCATAGAATAATCGCAGAACCCTGAATACAAAAAATATATTGAACCGACAAGACATTAATTGTTTTATAGAGTGGAAAAGAGCTTTCACGCCTTGGCTTCTTCAGAACTATTCTCATAAAGTGATTTTGCGTAGTTCTAATTGGTTTTAACAACCAAAATATACTGACCGGGGTGATAAGAGCAGCCACTCCAATTGGTTGTTTCAGCAAAACCATTTCACGATTCCTCACGGGGCTCTGTAAAACTTCGCCCTAGAAAAGACAATATGAAGTTCTATTAGTATATTGTTTTCGCCACACAGCACAGAAAGCAGCTGTTTTCCAGTCCCTACGTAGACATGTTTGCAGACGACTCTCGTCTGACGTCAGAACAAGTTTCTTTCCGGCCTAGGCCGGAAAGAGTACCCTTTCCAGCCGCTAACGTGGAACTAAGAAAGGTGATCAAAAAAACAGCTGATCAAAAAACGTTTCATTATATGTGTTCATTATTCAATAATTAAAACATTTATAGCCTAATAATATCATTTTATTGTCATTTGAAAGAATAAAAAAGTATAAACTCAACCTCCCACATAATTGAACATAATCTTTTAGGTTATTTAGAAAAATCAGAATAAAAACTAAAAATATTTGGACAATTTCCTGATATTCAGATTACCTCAGATTTGCTAGAGCTATCACCTTCCACTTCTGCTTTCGGAAGTGCTTAGTAAACAACTATTCTCATATATATATATATATATATATATATATATATAAATATTTATTTTTGTGTGTGGCGAAAAATAGCGTTCGCACCACGGGCAAAAATGTTTTTCCGGCTCTCAATCTTTTCTAGTCCTCGGCCTACGGCCTCGGACTTGAAAACCGATTTCGAGCCGGAAAAATCTCATTTTCTGCTCTAGGTGCGAAATATACTATTTATGAATGAATTTATAAAGCTCTGTAAAACTTCGCCCTAGAAAGACAAAATGAAGTTCTAGAGTATATTATCAGCAACTAGATTATTGTTCTATGAGTGAATTTATGAAGCAAGCTACGCGGCACAGTCAGTCTATGGTTCTAGTAACATATGAATTAAAGTACCTATACTGAACTTTCAGTAGCATAGTTCGCTCTTTGTTTAGAAATATGATATTCAGGTATTGTCGTTTACAACAATTGTGGAGATGATAAACATTGCGGTTAGTTTTCCATGTAAATAAGAGCTTGAAATAGTTGATAATATATTAAAATGTAGAAATTTGTAGCGCCATCTACAATGAATATACAGAGTGTTTCAGAAATAGTGTCGAACATATTAGGGTGTTGTTCCTGGATGATAGGAGACTACAAATGGCGTATTTCAAGTGTCCAAAACTCAGCGGTTATCCTTATAGCCGCCATTTTGTTTTCTTCACTTGGGAATTTTTATCTAAAGAACGAAATGTTGTATTGATCTGAAATTTAGCATGAATATAAAGACTCAATTTAAAAAAATAAAATAAAAATTTTGGATGTAAATTTTCAAAATGGCGGCCATTTTAAATTTTTGATGACAAATTTCACGAAAACCGTTCACTTTACAGAAAATTTACAAGAGATGAAAAAGTTAGCAAATTTTATCAATATTTCAAGGATACTTTATTTATTAAGATTGGTCAGAGAATAACAGAGAAATTAATTCATTTCGTACTGCATGCATGACCATGAACAAACAAGATCATCTGAAAAACATTGTAAAATCAGCTGGATGGCCATATGGAGCCATACCGTGTTTCAAAGCTTCATCTTAAATACAATTGGAATTAAAAATGTAATATTGATGTTGAAATGGTGAAAAGTGGTCATGCATGCAGTAGGGAAATAATTTATTTCACTGTTATTCTCTGATCTGGTAGAGAGTTAGTGGGGAGGATATTTTTAATATTCTTTCCGAATAATGGACATTGATATGTCCAAAGCTCCGCCAATTTATGTAGATGCATAACAATATAATTATCTATAGTTATTATATTACAAATTGCTTTTTTATATCATATACAGTTCAATAATTATTTTCTTAGTCTATATTATGTAAATTCATCTATAATTTTGCTGTATTGTAAGCTATTGTATATAAGTGTATAAGCCAGTATATATTATAATCTACATAAATAAAGTACTCAATCAATCAATCAAACTTTATAAATAAGTTATCCTTGAAATCTTGATAACATTTGCTAACTTTTTGTCTCTTGTAAATATTCTGTAAAGTGAACGGCTTATGTGAAATTTGCCATCAAAAATTTAAAATGGCCAAAAATTTGTATATGTTGTAACGGATTCTATTTTTATCAAAATATAACTCTTAAACATTTTCGAAAAGGAGGTTATGGTGAGCGGAATAGGGTTTATCTTTAAAATATTGGAGAATCTTATTATGAAACTTGATGGTATTCAGGATGGTGATGGATAAAAAAAATTAGGTCGGGGACTATAATTTGAAACTGGCAAATGACAATAATGAATGTGATTCTTGTACTCACCGCTGTTAATAATGATTTGCCTACACGCACGCGTTCAACACAGCTTGACACGGCAATTTTGGGATCGCACCGTTCACTGCTAACTCTGAAACCGCACTGTTTTTTTTTCATCACTGCCAATTTGTTTCTTGCACTGTCCTGCTTATCACTATGCCAGTAAGGAACGGGAAAGAGGATAGAGGTGCCTATGTTGTTTGTACAATTACCTCATATAGCTTGGCTAGAGCTGCCTTATCGGTTAGTTGGCAGATAGCCGGGTTGGAATGAATTTGTTTTAAAAATTGGACAATATTTTTTATTATTATGAAAATGGATCGTTACAATGTGAATCGAAAATTGTTTATATTATTTTTTAAAGTTGAGTCTTTATAGCATAAATATTCATGCCAAATTTCAGATCAATACAACATTTCGTTCTTGAGATAAAAATGTCTAAGTGAAAAAAACAAAATGGCAGCTATAAGGATAACCGCTGAGTTTTGGACACATCAAATACAAAGTTTTTTTAGTCTCCTATCATCCAGGAACAATACCCTGGAATATTCGACACTACTTCTGAAAGACTGTGTATGATCTAAAGTATTGGATAAAAAAATAATAAATTTGTACCTCCATCAACAATGAATATATAATCTAAAGTATGAATGAATTATTAAATAGTATGAGGCATCTACTCACGTTAATTCTCCTTGCTTCTTCAGCAAACCAATCAATAAATGAATTGCCATATGTTATTTCACCTTTTGATTCCGATAGAGGTTTGCCAGCCTCCCATGTAAGAATCTTTGCAATTTCGTCAGAATTTGATACCATCAGGTCATACCATTTCCTCAACAATACTCCTCTCTCCTACAAAAAAAAGCCGAAGTTAGTTTTTGAAATTGAAATTTATGGTTCACAAAATATATGTTTACATTCATAACTATCAATAAATATATTATATTCAAGAAAGAGACTTTAAGAGAATTAGCAGTGTGTGGTGACGCAGAACTATAACAGCTTGGATCTCGTTTTGTAGAGAAACTTGACTGCATATTATAAATAATATTTTTGTTCGTTTCAAAAGAAGAAAAATACACAGAAATCGTAGTAATAATGATAATCCATCCACGTCACCTCAATTCAGATAAAAGCGGTATTTATCTCGATGATAATAATAGTTATCGTGGTATCTGTTTGTCTCAGGTCAGGGTTCCCAGATCGCAGCTGATCATGGGCCTCTGACTTGACCTGAAGACTGTTTTTAGGCAGAGTAAATTATCTCTCACGCTAAATTAGTTTTCATACTGTAAAACTATAGATAGGACTAGATTCTCAAATTAAAATATCTGGAATAATGCTAAATTTATGGTTTAAAAATTATTTAACCTAATTCGGACTATGTGTAACCTTATCTAAATTTGGGAGAGGAATAGCACAAGGTTACCTTATTTTTTCTCTCCTTATCATTTTCAATAATGTACTTGTTGTATGAATCAATTAAGAATATGGTCTATAGCGAGGTCCACGTTATAATGACAGTATTTGATCAACTTTGGTTTTGCTATCCTTGTCTATCATTCGACAAAGCCGGTGGTACTATCCTTTTCTAGGTCCACAACGATACCAATTATGTTTTTGACAGTGTAGAAATATAATTAATAGAGAATCGGCATCACTATTCTTCTATCTTTAACCACTGCCATTATAACGTGGACCTCATCTAAATATACAGAATAATAGTAGGTTTTTAACGTGCAGAATGACAGATCAAGGTCTTTGAAGTTGCACAAGTCAAAAATGAAAAGAGAAAAAGTTCAGGTACATTGATATAAATGTCTTGAGTTGCTAAAAATAACATATAACTTTGTGTCGTGAAATTGTGACGTGCAAATGATCAGTATAGCAATTTTGTCAGCATTAAAAAATATACTCTGTAAGAGACTTAAGCTTTGCTTTAAAAACCTTCACTGGTACAAAAAAGTCCATTCTTTCAGAAAGCTTATTTGCACTTCCAATGCTTCTTTCTACTGGCGATGTGTAGCTTCGTATAACAAAGTGGTCGCCAAACAGTCAATCGCGAGCTACCGGTAGCTCTTGGGGTAGTTTTTGATAGCTCACAAAAATGCTTGGGTTATCAACCATGCATTGAGAAACATGGCTACAACATTTTGCATTTCTCACAGATATAACTGAGAAGTTGAATGATTTAAATTTGCAGCTTCAAGGGAAACATAAGGACATCGGTAGAATGATTTGAACTGTACAATCGTTTTCCAAGGAGCTTGAAATGTGGGAAAAGAATGTCGTCTAGTTTGAATATAAACACTTTTCCAGTCTGAAGAAAATCAATGACGAGAAAAATCCTCCACAACACCTCAGCAATAACCAAGAATACGTTACAATTCAGACTTGAGTCAGCAGTTTGATCAATGATTTCAAGATTTTAAAAGCATATCGAATATGGTACAATTCGTCAACTCTCCTTTTGTAGAGATCGATGCAGAAGATTTTGCAGCATATGTTGTAAATCATTTTTGTGGAGATCAGGCTTCAGTTGAAATGGAATTTGTGGATTTTTAAAAGGATCTTGTCTCTCAGATCACTTTCTACAACTGGAAATATTTGGCCTCAACTCCTCAAAAAAATGTCCAATTATTATTGAAGTTATTGAAGTTACATTGAGGTTGAAAGCTATGCTCAGCTCTACCTACTTGTGTGAATCATCTTTTTCAAGTATGTAATTCATAAAAAATCGATATAGGAAAATTTTTTGGACAACTGCATCAGAATGGCGGCTACAACGTTCACTCCAAACATCAAGAAAATACTTGATGGCCAAAAAGAGTTCCACTGCCCTCATTGAAATGTAACTTTCAATTTCAACCTTTGTTAAACTTTTTGCTATGAGATAAGTAGATTTCAACACTAGAAATGTCTCTTTATAGGCAATAAAAGATACTTTCTTTATTCTAATATTGCTTGGTAGCTCACTAGAACATTTATAAATGCTATTCTAGCTCACAGGCTCATAAGTTTGGCGACCACTGGTATAACATATCAATAAACATATCAATATAGGGCTATTTTTAGACACATATGCTGATAAGATTTTTTTTTAATGAAAATCAATTGAAATGACTTACTTTTGCTGGTGTTTTGGCCCAAGCCGGGAATGCATCAGCTGCAGCTTTTATAGCTGATTTAGTATCCTCCACATCCATATCAGGGGCCAAACCGATCACTTCCCCAGTAGCTGGATTCTTCACTTCAAACGTTTTACCACTTTTCGCATCCACCCAGGATCCATTAATGAAACCTTTGTTATGTAGAAAGCTTATCGACATCCTACCGCAGTTCGAAAATCTTGAGCTGGAAGCCTGAATTCTAAATAACTGTAAAACACAAGACATTCTTATTCAGAACTGCTTCACAAATGAACTTCCCAACAAGAATAATTCTCCAGTCCAATATTATCTGAGCAAACACCTAGTTCGTCTGATAAATCTACAACCACTGTTACATAATAAACGATAACTAAATGATATTGCCTACTAGGAAAATGTATTACATAAATTATGATAACAACCAGTAATAGAATTGTGTATGAATCCTTATCTGTATCTTAGTTGACTAATTGAATCTTTCAGATAAGAACCCTATCGATAAGAATTTAATTGCTAATCCATGTGTCGAATGGAACGCTTTCATAAGTTGACAGCACAATCATATACGAAGCACTCAAGTTTTATTTCTATATAGAATACATTATATAGAATCTATATATATAAAAGCGAAATGGCACTCACTCACTGACTGACTGACTGACTGACTCACTCACTCACTCACTCACTCGCATAACTAAAAATCTACCGGACCAAAAACGTTCAAATTTGGTAGGTATGTTCAGTTGGCCCTTTAGAGGCGTACTAAGAAATCTTTTGGCAATATTTTAACTCTAAGGGTTGTTTTTAAGGGTTTAAAGTTCGTCTTTTAGCATGTATATTCTTCTTCTCCCAATCTCTTGATTATAATTGAAATTTCCATATCATATGTTACTATAGAACTATAATCTAGATAGAGTACCTTTTCCAAACAGTTGTTAACTGGCAACTAAATTAATAATTTTGTCAGGTTGGCATTAAGTTGAGTTGACTTTGTTAGGTTGGCACCAAGTTGAAGATTTAAATGCATTTATCGCGGAAAAATTGATTGGGCACTGCTTCTTCAATCCTGGGAGTATTATATTACTAGCCGTCAGGCTCGCTTCGCTCGCCATATCCGTTTAGCCAGACGTTTAGTCTGGACCCCCGGCTGGATTGTTCTAACATATGATAAAAATGCTCTGATGAAAAATGCAGGCGAGCGAAGCGAGCCTGCTGATCTCATTCTTGGACGATCCAGTCGGGGGTCCAGGGGGAGGAGCCCCCTGGCTAGACGGATATGGCGAGCAAAGGGAGCCTGACGGCTAGTACATTATATATACATATTTCTATATGAATACATTGCTAATAAGTTGATTTGAATTTTTGTTAGCATGTAAACTGTAAAAACTAACAATAGTCCAGGAAATGAATGCTCAAAAAAGGGTATAGAGGGAAATGTTTGGAAGACAATTTTTGACCCCACAGTTCTGTTTACGGTAGTTTGACAGCATATCAAAAGTCCCCATCCCTACCCACTGTGCTAAGGGGGTGGGGGTGGTTTAAAAGTACCATTTTTTGGTTTCTCGCATAAAACTAAAAAACTATGTATCCTAAGGACTTGACTGTCATATAATAAATTAAAGCTTACATAATTTCCTACAATATTCATTCTACAACTTTTTTTTATATCTCCTCTAGTTTTCGAGATATCCGCTCTTGAAGGTGTGACATTTTTGAAAAAAATCACGTTAGCCACCGATTTTTTCTATTTTTGCTCTTCTAATTCTTGAAAAATTGACGGGGGAAATCTATCCTGATTATGAGCTTATAGAGCATTAAATTCTCTTCAATTTGATGTTTAATTTCACGCTTTTACAAATTTCCCTACACCTTTTGCACCAGCTTGTTCATCACTGAATTTGTTCAATTTGTTCAGAATCAGTTCCAAAGGACGCTTTCCAGCCCCTTAGAACATGGGGTAGGGGTGGGGACTTTTGATATGTTTACCTCCTTACCACCCTAAACAGAACTGTGGGGTCAAAAATTGTCTTCCCAACTTTTCCCTCTATAACCTTTCCTTGACTGGATTACAACTCAATAGGCCTACAGCCTAATTTGTTCTTCTTATTTTGAACGGATCTTGCAAAAAAATGTGAAGATACCTGGATATGGAATTTCAAAATTGAATGACTGAATGGTACGGAAGGATTTTGGAGATATGTGCAAGAGTCTTGTTGTATGTATTGTCTTTTGTCAATGAGAACAGTTCAGAGTTTATTTTCGAAAAACATTTGAAAGGCGGGAGGATAACGGAAATAAATATTTGTCAATAGTTGAGTATATTTGAAGGTAACTAAGATTGATTCGCTAATTTCATGCAGAATGATTTCACCATGACAATAAACTTCAACAAAGGAATTGCAGGAATAATGGAAAAAGTATAGGAAATTAAAAATAGTTGAAGATCAGTTCAAGTTCGATTCCACTTGGCAATTTGAACGACTTTTGAGATAGTTTGAGATTCCTAGTATGAAAAAATTTAGCCAGCCAGGTGGGTCTAGAGATAAGAAGCGTTACAAACTTCGGTCTGCTAGCATCACCTGGTTCTTGGGTTCGAATCCCGCCGATGGCATGGACGTTTGATCATGTCATCAATTCACCACTTTCCATTACCCATGCACAAGCAAAAAGCTCATCTGGGCATCATCCGAAATAAAACAAAAATCTACATGACAATTTTCAGCATAATCAGTTAGGATTATGAAACTGAGGTTAATGGAAATGCTAGTCACAGTTTGTATGAAATTGTTTTCTAATCTGTTAAGCTCTGGACGTTGTCTTATGATCCGTTAAATAGTTGAACAGCCGTTAAACAGCTTCCATTAACTAAGGTTAATGGAAATGCAAGTCACAATTTGTATCAAATTGTTTTCTAATCTGTTAAGCTCTGGACGTTATCTTATGATCCGTTAAACAGTTGAACAGCTGTTAAACAGCTTCCATTAACTAAGGTTAATGGAAATGCAAGTCACAGTTTGTATCAAATTGTTTTCTAATCTGTTAAGCTCTGGACGTTGTCTTATGATCCGTTAAACAGTTGAACAGCTGTTAAACAGCTTCCATTAACTAAGGTTAATGGAAATGCAAGTCACAGTTTGTATCAAATTGTTTTCTAATCTGTTAAGCTCTAGACGTTGTCTTATGATCCGTTAAACAGTTAAACAGCCGTTAAACAGTTAACATCCGTTGAACAGTTAACATCCGTTAAACGGGGATGGAAATTTCATGAATTAAGGTCATAAGGTGCATCTCTATTAATGCTAACCAAGTATTTGTTTCTTTTATATGTCCTCACGGAAAGTCAGGTGATTTTTCTTCCTTTGATGGAGTTTGCTCCTCAATGGACTCATATGTGCCAAATTGTATGCTACTCCTTTACAGATTCCTGAGTTGTATAATAAGGTCTACACACTAGGTCATTTTTCCTTATTTTATAAAATATCGAGGCACCTAGCTCAGCTCGTTATTTATTTATTGACTTTTGATAAACCGAACACAATTCTTTATAATGATTGGGAAAGTACTAACAGGCACAGCCCAAAACTGTTTCTTTCCCGAATTTTGATTTATACACTATAAATAGTCCAGAAAGTAGGTTATGTTCCATACACTTGAATTCAGGTTCAATTTTCTATTCAAACATTTGAAAACAAAAAAATTATAATTTAGATTATATACAAACCAAATTGAATAACAAAATAACACTCACTAATCACTTGAAATTGTCAAATAATGATCAACTTTGAAAATTATGATGTACTCTAGTTTAGGAGGATTATCATGTCATGTCTACAAATCAGATTATGTTGATCAAATCGATTAAATTGTCTAGCTAGAAAAAATTTATCGCTGATTGATTATGATTACACAGCTGGAAATAATTCTGTCTCTCTCCCACACAGGCACACGCATCTTCTGTTATCGAGAGACGACGAAATTATCATCTGTTTTCCAAGGATGAATTGTCCTTTTAATGTCGTTCAGCGAGTTTTCCAAAGAATGCGACCTAGTGCAATCGAATCTTTATATCATAAACCTACTATGATCCAAATTTCGTGAAAATCGTTAGAGCCGTTCTCGAGATCCGTTAAACATAAATAACTAGATATAAAAATAACCAGATATAAACATAACAAGATATAAAAATAACCAGATATATAAATACAGAAATTGCTCGCTTGATATAACAGGATAACGTTTGTGGCTCTATACATTTAATATCTTTGGGCAGCAGATTTTAGAAATACTACCCTCAATAAGCTAGGTTAGTGTTTTTTTTCAATTTCTCCAGTCTTTTGTCAATTATCTGCAGCGGTATTTCTATGTCGATTGTTAGAGACAATGCAGTTCTGGTCTGCAATTTCTAGTTCAATTCCTTGTTATTATAATGGATTCAAGAATGTATGGTGATACTACTGTGAGGCATTGATAGGGGCTTGCAGTGTTGAAACGTGTGTTGACGTGCAGTATACAGAGTGGGTGAAAAGTCCGAGAACGGGTTAAAACCTCATACACAATAGTTATTTGTGCAACTAGTGCGCAAAGTGACAGTTTGCTGCACCGAAAGAAACGTTTACGCCCGAGCCGTAGGCGAGGGCGGAATGGTTTCTTGAGTGCAGCAGAGGAACTTTGCGCACGTATTTCACATTAAGTTTTTCCTACAGTTACCATTGAATATGAAAAGTGGGTAATTATGGGTAAAATTGCCTGAAATGCATCAAATGTTTTTCTGTGTAATTTTATTATTGATAAAAACCTTAATTTATTGTCAAATTGAATAAAAATGTTGTCCTTGGTTATAATATTATAATAGTAATAATTAGCGCGTTGTGCTTTGTTGCACCTCTGCTCACTATAGCAGCCCAGTCACTGTTACCAACTTCATTTTGATTTTTCTGCACTGTTCCTCCATATAACCTACTAAGTATTTTGCGTTGCCATGTTGCAAATCTGGAGTGCAGAAAAATTTTTCCCGCACTAGAGCGGAAAAGTGATTCTTTGCGTTCTGTAATCAGTGCAGCAATGGCCACTTTTCAACGTAACTGTAGGAAAAGGTTATTTGATGGTGGGTGTGGTTGAGGATCCTACTCAAATGGAAAAAACTACTTTATAATGTCTTTAAAAATCGGGTCCGCCATCTTGGATCCGCCATATTGAATGTAACTTTATTTTTTTAAATAATAGGAAGGTTGTCATGCGATACATGATTTCGATAGGGAATTTGAAGAAAAAATGAATGGTGGAAACCGCTTATCGATATCTCAAACAGTTCAGAAGATATTCACATTATTAATCAATACTATTCAAAGCAGAAAGGAGAGAAAAAAGTCAGAGAACGGCTTCATATCTCATACACAAAGGCAATTTGTTGGTGGGTTTGATCGGGGATCCTACTAGAATTGAAAATACTACTTTACTATGACTTAAAAATCTGCTCCGCCATTTTGAATGCAACTTTATTTTTTAAATAGGAAGGTGGTCATGCGATACATGATTTCGATACGAAATTTCAAGAGAAAAAGAATGGCGAAAACCGTATATCGATATCTCAAACCATTCAGAAGATATTCACATTATTAATCATATCATGCATATCAGAAATGAAATACACGTGTTATTGATTAGCAATGTGAATATTTTCTGAACGGTTTAGATATCGATGTGCGGCTTTCGCCATTCATTTTTCCTTCAAATTCCGTATCATGTATCGCATGACTACCTTCCTATTTAAAAAAAAGTTGCATTCAAAATGGCGGAGCAGATTTTTAAAGTCATTGTAAAGTAGTATTTTCAATTCGAGTAACATCCCCAATCACACCCACCTTGGAATCACTTGAGATACTAAGCCGTTCTCAGACTTTTTTCTCTCTTTTCTGCTTAGAATAGTATTGGTTAATAATGTGAATATTTCCGAAACGGTTTGAGATATTGATATGCGGTTCCCACCATTCATTTTTTCTTCAAATTCCCTATCGAAATCATATCGCACGACCACCTTCCTATTTCAAAAAATGAAGTTGCATTCAATATGGCAGACCAGATTCTTTAAGTCATTATAAAGTAGTATTTTCAAATTGAGTAGGATCCCCAATCACACCCACCATCAAATTATCTTTGTGTATCAGATATTAAGCCGTTCTCGGACTTTTCACCCACCCTGTATGGTGTGAGGCGGATTGGGGGAGGTAGGCTGTAAGTGGAGTTTTCTCGTTTATGATATTTCTCAATCTCCTTATGATTGCTGATGAAGATATTCTTCTGAGATAAAATGTTACCTAACCTAACAATGAATGTTCTGCTTCTATCTCAGATACAATAACTAGGAAACGAGTGTGGTTAATGGTTGCTACTTCATGGTTAAGACTTTCTCAGGGTATCGATTTGAAAGGTTTTCTCATGCAGTGGATTTCTCATTTTAAGTAGGATAATGTGTATTTTTTCATCAGTATTATGCTAATCCTCTCTATGAATATTTTAGAAATCATCTTTTCAAACATTTAACTATGAAATGAAATTTCAAACAATGAAATTGGGATATCCCAAGATATGATAGGACCTTGGGTAAATTTTGATTAGATTTAGGGTTGCCTTTATTTAGGGTGGAGCTACTACTCCAGGTCCTCTCTGTCACACAACCCTAACAATTAAATTGGAGGTAGAGTCATAGCATTTGCTGATGATATAGCAATACTGTTTGAAGGAGGCACCAGGGAGGACGTTTTTGTTTGGTATAGAAAGAATTGATGAAAGGTGATAAATGATTGGATGAGATTTTGCGAAATCAAGGCAATAAGTCTCCTTTGTCATTTAATACACGATTTTCAAAATAAAAACGGATTGGCCGTAGTCGAGTGGTTTAAACGCTGGCTTTGTAAACGAGAGGCCCAGGTTCGTATCCCAGTCCGGGCAATATATTTTTTCGGGCCACCCCTGTGTTTCGGATGGACACGTCGGTCCTGACTGCCAAAATAGCAGTCGTCATGTCATGCCAGAGGCCCTGAAACTCATCAGGTACGACCTGAAAACTCTGACACCAGACCTGAGCCAGCCAGGTCACTCGACATTGTTATTATTAAAATGATGCAGTCTTTTTAAAGTAGGTAGCCTTTATGAACTGGCAGTGAATAATACAAGTTCAAAAGGAGTGGAATGTGGTAGTGAATTTTATATAAACTATTCTTATGAATCTACAGGTGCAATGAATAAGATCCGCCCCTGTCAACATTACCGATGAAACGAAACGTCGGAATTACCTATGACCCTAAATTAATGTGGCATCAGATGTTTTACTTGCTCAATGTACTGATTTAGATGCTTGCCTTTGAATCCAAAGATCGAACTCACAACATGAGCGTGCAATAATCTCTGATTCAAAGTGAAGATATCGGTAATCCTAGTGCAGATACAACTGAGAAAGGTGATAACACTTGATAAAGAATAAAAGAAAAATTCAATACTTACTTTCAAACACTCTTTGGGAAATCTGTAGCGCAACATTTCTTGTTATAAAATTTAGTAGCCCCGAAATACCTGAATAGTATAAGGATACTCGCTTACACAAAATGTTAATAAATTTAACCTTCCCATTCAAATTATTCCATTATTATGCCAGTTATCAGTTTGACCGTCTGCTGCAGTGTTGGTTGTTTGTTTGGTTCCAGTACAGCTGTTTGAGCTGTGTGTGACAGAAACAAAAATATGTTGGCAACAATGAGTATTATGAGTATGTGTGTGTATTAAGGAATAAGTGTGTGTATTAAGGAATAAGTGTGTGTATTAAGGAGTATGCGTGTGTACTAAGGAGTTGTTTAATACACGTCATTTAATAAGGATTAAGAGTATCATTTGCATCATAAGACCATTATTCTAGAGATCCTATCTCGGGGCAACAAGAATAGAAAAATTGGAATAGCTCGAATTGAGAGCAGACGATTCCTAAAATTATCACATAGCCTACCTACCAAATCTAACCCAACCTTCAAAATCAACAAAACCGTCATAAATATGAGAAAGGTTTGTCATAGAACGAGCAAGCTTTCTCTAATTTATCAAACTCCAACCTGTAGCTCTTAATAATTTAACCTTATAGGTATGTGTAATTCATAAACATTACACATCGGTCAAATTTACCAACGGAAAATTGATACGCTCTATTGTTACATTCATATAGAGTGCTCTGAGAATACCTTTCGGATGATACTATTCAATAGAATGCATAGAGTGTGTTTAGTGGACTCTAGTAGTGGTGATATTCAGACCAGTCGATTCTAGTCTCCGACTAGAGTCGAGTCTCTTCTCGACCTGAGTCGCGTAAGTGTGAGTTGAGCCGTAGGTTTGCCATACTTTTCCCCTGACCAACGGGGACGGTTCTGTCTTTCTTAATTTAGGTTAAGGGATCACCTTATACATTTAGCCAGGGGGCTCGATCTCCCCCCATCATCTTTAAATGGGATTGCTTTTTTTGCTTTGCTTTGCAGGTTTGCTTTGCTCGGCTGCATTTTTCATTTGAGCTTGCTTCCTTTTGTCAAAAGAGAATGTCAGGCTCGGTTCAATCAACAATTTATTTGAATTATGTAGCGCAGGGTTGCATCTCAGGCAGTCATTAACTACTGCAGCAAGGGTCCATAGTAACATCCACCACCTCTGGAAACCAAGAATACAAACATGCCATACCCATCAGGGGTTTGGGCTTGAAAGAACGAATAATACTTTAGAGAGGTCCACTTTATAATGGCAGTGGATAAAGATAGGAGAATAGCAATGCCGATTCTCTGCATTAATTAATTATATTTCTACACCGTCAAAAACATAATTGGCATCGTTGTGGACCTAGAAAAGGGTAGTACCACAGGCTTTGTCGAATTAGAATACAAACATGTTGGTTTTGACAAGGATAGCAAAACCAAATTAAAAAAAAACTTTGTCATTATAACGTGGACCTCACTATATGGGGGTTGTGGACTCTGCTCTATCCATCTTGGACTAGCTCTTAACTGACTGGGAGGGCACAGGTGGTATCTCTGAGTGGGGCAGCTTCATCTTCACTTCCTGTGAATTTTGGAGTGCCTCAGTGAATCAATACTGGGACCAATCCTCCTCATAATAGTGTATATGCTAACACTTTTTTTCAAGCCCAGTTCAGTAATCAAATACACAAATGGACAACCTATTAGTTGAAAGGTACATATAGGGTTATAATGTGTTCAATAATAATATTCATAATAATGATCAATGACTTGGACAGCAATGGCTCGACTCTCTTGTTTGTGGATGATACATCCCTGCTGTCATCAGGTGTGGACATTCAGCAGGTGTTGGATATGTCAGTGGAACATCTGCAGTCTTCAACCCTCAAGTTCCAGATCAACCGCTTCCAGCTAAATGAAAAGACCCTGCGAAGTTACCAGGCTTTGTCCTGATCACAAGACTAAGCTTGTCTAGCCACATTCAGCAGGTGACCAAGAGACTGTCCAGAGTTTCCTGTTGCTAAAGCTGTGGGGACATCTGACATAGGCTTACATGGTTATGATGTATCACACCCTTTTCCACTGGCATATTACCTATGGTCAACTCTTGTGAGGTCATTCAGCTAAGATTGTGGACCTAATGAAGCTGCAAAAACAGGCTGCCTGGATAATGACTGCAAGTGAACGTCGTACACATTGCAAGCCCCTTTCTGTTAGATTGAGTATTCTGACAGTTGTCAGCCACTTTATCCTTGTATGACTGATATACATAAAAAAGAATCAACAAGACTTTGAAACCCGGTCAGATGTGCATCACTACAACACCAGGCATCGAGAGCTGATTGAAATGATCAATTTATATTCTTATAGACACAACCTATCCAGCTCCGCTGGTCTTGGTGAAGATTAAGTGTATAAGTGTGTATAAATTCTCAGGGTGTTTCTCCAGAGATCACAGGTATGCTACAGGAGCTCAGCACTATGCTTCTTCAACAAGCTATCAATATGAGTGGAGCAGTTGGAATTGGGAGCATTTGAGGAAGTAGTGACCAAATGCTTGAAGGTCAGGGCCTATTACAGTGTTAAAGAGTTTCTGGATGATGACTTGATGCAGATTTTTTTAATCTTCTTAACCAGGCATGTAATAGTGTGTTTTGTTGTTTAAAACCTGGATTGGATCCCACACACTGCCATCTTGATCATAGTCATGTGTTAAGTAGTGTTTTGTATTATGATACCATTGATCCCACAAGTGTGGGGGAAGAAGAAGAAGGCACATCTAAATGTGCAGGATGACCGTCTCTGTCTATGCTACAAACTGTGGAAGGAGAAATGGGTTTCTCCTCTTCATGTTTAAAGTTATATCTCACAGACTTTAGAATTTCAACTGGATCACCAGTAACTGTGGGCAGATCACTCACGATGCTGTTCACTGACTCAACGAGAAAATTGTTGAATACATCAGGACTCACAAAATTAAGCTGTCTCCTCGGCAAGGACCAATGTGAGTTCATCACATTCCATGGTGCCTTACAGTGATTTGGTGCATTCTCAATGTGATTTTTATAAATGGATTTGGCACATCAGTATCTCTTCCTGTCGCCATCGTTCTCCTGTCACCTATCCTTCAGAGCAAGAAGTACTTGTGGCCCCATCAAGTCATCGTAGGTATGCATGTGGGACATTATACAGCTGTGTTATAGTAAGGTATATAGATCAGATAGCCCTTGAGTGCTTTGGGTAAATATCTTTACTCATAGAATTAGGCAAGGTGCAGTTTTTGTAACATCATCACATTTCTTGTAGCATCATACTAGAAGCTGACGTAAGGCAGGATGCTGAACCAAAGCTGAAAATAGATCTACAGCCTCCATGGAATCTGGAATCCCCTCATAAATCATGGATGGAGCTCATCTATAGTGTGGTCCACCTTATAATGGCAGTGGATAAAGATAGAAGAATAGCGATGCCGATTCTCTGCATTAATTAATTATATTTCTACACTGTCAAAAACATTATTGTCATCGTTGTGGACCTAGAAAAGGATAGTACCACCGGCTTTGTCGAATGATAGACAAGGATAGCAAAACCAAAGTTGATCAAATACTGTCATTATAACGTGGACCTCACTTTTTTTATAGACATCAAGAAGATCATTGGCTGAAACCAGAATAAGTGCGACTAGTGTGTATCATAGAGAGTTGCAACGTAACTAGAGCAGTATCAATGTGGAAGAATGAGCAGCTCTATTTATACAGCAGTCGGTTTCCGGTTTTCTCGCGCTTCAAAAATGGGTGACTCACAACTCACAACAAAGAACCAACCCAGAGAGTGTGTGAAAATTTCAAGTTAGGTTAAGTTGCAATGTTTTTGTTTTTGGTTGAAATTTTTGAGAATTATTTGTTTTGGGTTTGAAATGCTACCCACTAAGGGCTACTTCAGGTCTGTAAGCTGCCCATTTCATCATGATCGGACTTGTAAAAGATCTTATTGCCACTTTCGCCATTCTAGAAGAGGTTAGTTACTTCATCACAGGATCTCAGCTGTATAACATTTACAATTTTTTAGTTTTATTAAAGATCAGATTAACAATAATAAACCTCTTGAAAAATCATCCAATTTTTTTTTTGACTTAGTCACCTATATGAATCATGGAGGGTGATTGAGACAACACATTAATTTGGAATTTCAAATATGAACAGTAATCTAAACTTATAGATAAATAGAGTATAGTAGGCTTATGTTTTGAAAGGATATGCTTATGTTCAAAAATATTGACCATTTTATCTGAAAACATGATGAATTGCTTGATCAATTTACAGTAGCCTACTTAGCCTACTTATTATTCACTACCGATTGGAGTTTCATTGTAATTACTTCATCAATTGTGTGAATTTCGTTTAGTAGCCTAATAAATGATTAAAAAAACCAATTATGTCATAAGAATAATCTCAATAAGTAAATCGTCCACGTTATGTAGTGTGATGAGTAAGATTGGTAGGCCTATTTCATACTCAAGTTTCAATTCCTAAGGGACGACTCTACACGCGCGACTCCAGCTGCGCTGAATTAACGGCTGTAGTCTATCACTGTATATATTTTGTAGGCCATAGTCGACATTATAGATAAATAAATGAATTTATTAGGCCTAACTCAAGAATTTGGTTCGACATTATAGATGAATAAATGAATTTATTAACTCAAGAATTTGGTTCAAACATACAGTATTGTCAATAGAAAGAAAAAATAATTGTTAGGCATTGAAACAATATCAATTAGGTAATTATTTACAGTTCCAGTCTTTAGTTATTGTTTACATAATTTCAGTTCAGTCTTACAGTTTTAGAAACATCACATTTTAATTAAATCTCTAGTCAAGATCAACAGTTGGGTGTTACAAAACAAAGTCAACAGCTAAAATAATATTATAAACAGACAAATACCGACAGAAAACAAAACACAAGAAACATACATTCAGAAACATCCATATCATAGTTCAAATCAAGAATCACAGCCTACAATAGCCTAGACTACAATAATATATACATTATTAGACTACAGAGCGGCTATAGCCGTGCGACCAGAGTTGTTGCTTGGGAATTCATTTATACAATAAGTACATTATCAAAATGATAGGGAGAGGAAAAAATAAGGTAACCTTGTGCTATTCCTCTTCCAAATTTAGATGAAGTTACACATATCCGAAATAGGTTAAGTTCTTGAATTCACAAAATTTTCAGTCCTAAAGTATTTTCACAAAGTAGATTTTCAAATTTGGTGCTTCAAAACTAAACATAGAAAAAATAATTCACATTACTACGGTATAACTAGAATAGGAAATATTCCCATATTAAAAATATAATTTTGAAGAATTACCGAAAAACAAACAAATTAAAGCAATTAAACCTTTAGAATTTGGAATGGATTGAATATCAAATTAACGCACATGGATTAGAGAGATTTAATGATCAATACAGTTTTATACGACATGTAGAGTTGTTAATACTCTTTGATACAGATAAATAATTTTCTAAGTACACACTGAAGATGTAACCTTTGAGAACTGCCTCCATCCAATTTTTATCCTGTCAGTTCTGCCTCGAATTAACTTTTTTCCTGCCAGTTCTCCTGTCTGGAACCAACAATATGTGGGGCACAATATCACTGCTATTCTCATTTTTGCATGTCGATTTCTTTCAGATGTTCAGAGACTCACTGATTTATCTCCTCTCACAAACGATACATCGGAACCACTCCCCTCCACCTCTACCTCAACTAATACTGTTCAGGATCAGGCCAGTACCTCGGAACTAGTCGCCTCTACCGAATCTTATAGCGTTCACGATCAGGCTGGTTCATCTGAACCAGTCTCCTCTACCGAATCTAATAGCGTTCAGGATCAGGCCAGTACATCTGAACCACTCCCCTCTACCGAATCAAACAGCGTTCACGATCAGGCCGAAGCTCAAGTCGAAAAAATGCAATCCAACAATGAAAAACAAACAGACAATAATCCAAGTTCTTCAGTAGAAGCGACCGACAAGCCAATCAGTGCTCCGGCTGCACCTCCAGTTTATAAACCTACTCCAATTTATGAACTACACAAAAATAAACGAGAACCACATATTCCTGTCACCTTCAACCCCGATTCTGAGAAGATTAGAAGGAAGACTCATGTTCGTAAAAAGCCTAAGCTTGAGTATGTTCCAAAATCAACAGGCGGCAAAGTTCCTACCGGAGACTATACGCCCACCCCCTCAACCTCTGCGGCATCAAAATCTGCCAATTTTTATAGGTCAAGCAAGGATCCTGCCAAGCACACCTTCGTTGAAAGTATGGAAGTAGATCAAAGTCCAGATATTTTACCTCCTTCTTCAGACATTCCTTTATCTGATTCCTCATTCGATATCACGGCAACACAGGAGGAAAAGATGGAATTGATTGTGAAAAATCCGCGTATGATGCCTAAGGAATTAGGGATCACTCAATCATCAACGAGCACTTTTAAATCTTCAACGATCACTTCTAATTCATCAACGCAAGAAGTCGATTATGAAGTGAATGAGGAATCTCAGGAAAACCACAGTAAGATTTACGATGACGACGATGAAATTGACAATCTCGACGCATTTATAGCTAAGGAGATTGATCTACTAGGTCAAATACTAGAAGCTGATGGAATTACTACATCTGTAATAGAAGAAACTGACAGTAACAGAGCTGAAGAATTCAGTGACGATGATGATGCTGAAGGTATGCAAGCTGAAGCACAAAGTAGTGAATTGGGTGATGAAAAGGATGAAAACGAAGTCATGCCTGAAACTTTTAAGACTGATAGTTTAGAAAATAGTATTAATAACACAAAAATTGTCCGAGAATCAGAAATGAGTCTGGCTAAATGTGATGAGAGGAATCTGGAGAAAACAGAATCGAAAAGTAAGACAACTGATGACAATAAGTCGAAAAGGTCCGAACATAGTTCCTCGAAGCATAGAACCTCTGACAAGTCACACAAACATCATAGTTCTTCTCATAGAAGCAGTTCAAGCAAAAGTTCTGAAAGATCTCATAAATCCTCATCAGACAAACATAGTAGTCATAGAAGCAGCTCTCACAAAGATGACAAATCTGATAAAGAATCAAGAAGAGAACAATCAAACAAAGAATCTGATAAACATACGAAACATGACAAATCAAACAAACATCACAAATCAGATGAACATTCTAGAAAACATGAATCAGCCAAAGATGAAAAGTCGGATAAACATTCAAAAATTGACAAATCTGATAAACATTCCAGAAAAGAGGTATCAACCAAAGATGATAAACATGCAAAAACTGATAAACATTCTGTACAACAGGAATCAAATAAGGATGAAGTGTCAAAGAATGACAAATCTGATAAACATCCTAGAAAAGAGGATTCAACCAAAGATCAAAAATCGCATAAACATTCGAAGAATGACAAATCTGATAAAAGTTCTGTAAAAGATGAATCAACCAAATATGAAAAGTCACATAAACATTCAAGACATGATAAATCCAGCAAACATGACAAATCGGATAAGCATTCAACTAATGACAAATCTGATAAACATTCAACGAATGACAAATCGGATAAACATTCAACGAATGAAAAATCTGATAAACATTCAATGAATGACAAATCGGATAAACATTCAACGAATGAAAAATCTGATAAACATTCTAGAAAAGATGAGGAATCAAACAAACATTCAAAAAATGATAAATCCAGCAAAGATGAAAAGACTCACAGACACACGAAGAAAGATGATTCTCAAGTTTCGCGGGAAAAATCTGATAAGGTAGACTCTAGCAAAGAAAGCAATTCTGAAAAACGTCCTCGAAGTGATTCAAAGGATGAATCACATAAGAAACATGGAAAACATTCGCACAATGATAAGATAAGTGAGTCCAGCAGAAAGCACAGTAAAAGAAGTGAAAACCATAAGTGTATTAATAACAATAACAACGATGAAAAAGGTGTTGAAAATCAAGAAGCCAGTATTAAAAGAAAAAGACGTTCATCCGACGGACATCATTCGTCTAGTCACCACAAAAAGTCCAAACGTGATGTGCATGAATCAAAATCTCGAATTTCACAAGACAGCCACATGGGTGAGTGCATTTTTTTCATAGATATACTCTCTTTGTGACATGAGTGTAGTAAAGGAATGCATGTTGCAATATTTGTTGTGTGATTTTTCTCCTTTATATATCTTTTCAATACTGTATGTTGCAATATTTTGGTGTTTGATTTTTCTACTTCATGTATCTTTTCCAAGTTTCTGTATTTTTGCTTCGATAGATATTTATTTTCCAACAGTTAATACTTGACACACACAATGCAGCCTAAAATATGCTAACTTTCATTTCCTAATTCCTAAAAGATGAAAGATTTGACTGTCCAAAGTCAATTGCAAGACAGTACATTTATTAAATTTGTTGAATAAGATTTGATATTGTGGAATTCTTCCATAATTATTGTAAGAACACAGTTTTATTTTTGTTAGATCCACATTTACTTTTATACACATAAATGTGGATGTGATAAAATGAAACTGTGTCTTTTCAACTGCTACATTTCTTTCAACTTTTTAGATAATGTAGTAGAGGTAACAAATATTCTATTAGAAGTGACGTAAATCAATTTTATTGCATCAGATCAAGATGTAAGTTTGCAAAGAAATAACTTTAGACCCCATCTATACGGGCGTCTTAGACGTGCTGAATTTTTTTCTCTTGTTAACCGGATGCATTGTGTCTTATGAGGTAAGCATGCTCCCTAAGAGGCCGCAAGCATTCTGAAGACGCGCGAAATAAATTCAGTGCTTCTATGGGTATGATTACATTGAGTTCGTTCATGTGCAAGTGCACGTCAGATAGAAAAAACAAAATCTGGAAAGATCCATAGAAACACGTTGTGACTTTCCTGTAGCTGCTCACACTGAACGTAACCAGCAAGTGCACGTGTTCAGTGTGAATGTTCCCATTGCTCTTTCCAGATTTTCTTTCTCATTTGCGCGCTTGGTCAAGCATGGTCTTGCACTTGCACATATACGGGTGATCATACCCTAAGATGCCCTTATAATTAGGGCCTAAGAATAATTGCCAAATGTACTGCTTGAATCCCGAATCTCTATCTTTTTTCTTTATCCGGCGCTACAGCCCTAGGTGAGCCCTGGCCCCCTAACACGCCTCCATTCTTCTCTGTTCATGGATCTTTCTTTCCATTCTCTCACCCCCATCTTTCTCAGACACTTTCCATCACTTGGTCCACCCACCTGTTCCATGGCCTACCTTTTTTTCGTCTGCTGTGCAACTTGCTATTAAATACTATTTTGGGCATTCTAGCCTCACTCATCCTCATCGCATGCCCCAACCACCTTATTCTTCGGGCCTTAACGGCTTGAATCCCGAATAGTATTGAAAAAAAAATTTAATCATATAAAACTTCGACCAAGGCTTGCACCCTTCAATCTGCTATTGCTACCTGGTCGCAGGTTCGAATCCCGCCGACTCCCATCGGATAGGAATGGACATTTGATCATCTCAAATCACGTTCGCACTCACCATTACCCACGCACAAGCAAGCTCTTGAATGTCATACTGTATTTCACCTTTAATTATTGCATGTATGTACACGTAATATAAAATTAAACCTGTAAAGAACATTGTGTTTTTTATCTCTTGACTATCACAATCAATGAAAAATAAATGTCTATTATTTGTATTTATTTGTTCTGTGGAATGATAATTATATTGAGGCATGTAATGTATAAATGTATGAAATAACAATCATATTATAGGTGAGAAGTATGGTTTGTTTAATTGAATGATTAATAAAGAATGAAATATATTTTATTTGTTTGTCGTTTTCACTGATAATTCCCATTCATTCTCATTGAAATCTTCTTTACATAATCTTCACTACTCATTTTTTATGATTCATTCTGTAAAAGCAATTATTGATTTTTGTGATTTTAAATAACAATCATATTTTAGGTGAGAAGTATGGTTTGTTTAATTGAATGATTAATAAAGAATGAAATATATTTTGTTTGTCGTTTTCACTGATAATTCCCATTCATTCTCATTGAAATCTTCTTTACATAATCTTCCCTACTCTTCTTTATGTTTCATTCTGTAAAAGCAATTATTGATTTTTGTGATTTCGTATAATGAAGTGTCAATAGTTCATGTAGTTTTGAAGTACGATGGTTGTGGTTCGCCTATCTTCGCCTGATAAAGAAACTTTTCTTTCAATTTCATTTTCATTTAATTTCATTACATTTTCATTTCATTGTAGTGATTCTGTAAAAACAAGTTTTGATGTAGTAATGTAGTTTAATGATTGCAGTGATTCTGTAAAAGGGTGTAAGTGATAGTTGATGTTGTGTTGATTGATAAATGAATGATAATTATAATCCATCATCTTCTGAAATAATTTGCAGATTCTGACCACAGCTCTGACATCGAAGAAGTTATCGTACCTGTTGAGACAATATCATTAGACTCCTCCAGTGAATCTGATCCTGATATGGATTCCGGACAGGAACCTGAAGTGAGTACACCTCTAAACATTATACATTTTTTAAATGTTTTTTTTTTTTACAGGACTACTGAAGTTATTGAAAAACAATAAAAGTAATCAAGTTTATGCTAGTCGAGCCACAATATGAAAAATCATACTTGACTTTTGCAAACAATGTGAACAATGTTAAGTACTACCACTCCAATCTGAATTATACTTTTTCCAAGAACATTATAATAATTAATGAATAGTTATTAAACGAAAATCCCAATTAAATGCTGTAAATCACCCCGAAGACTTCTGCTACTACAAATATTGACAACGGGGTAAACAGCTAGATGGAAATTCGATGAGCGCTACTGTACAAAAGTTTGGTTTTGTTTTAAAGTTTGTTTTGTTTGAAGTTTGGTTTTTTGTTTTAACGGAAGTTTCATTATCAATCTATCTAAATTTGAAATTCTTTGTTTTATTCTGATTCATAGTTTCAGATTGAAGATTTGGTGTTGAAATTGAAGTGAACATAACCTACATAATATTTGGACGATTTGTGACAAAATCAGGAAATTGAAGAAGTTTTGGGCAATAGCCTGTTTTTTCTTTTCCGACTATTGTATTGTTCGCTCTATCTAATAAATAAATAAATAAAATGTATTTGTCAGCCCGGGAAATGATTTACAACATTTAATTTGGGATTTTCGTTTAATAATAATTATTATTTAATTAGCATATAAAAAATGCAACTTTTAATTTATTTCCATCTATAATAAACTCTTGAAGAGTTTAAATTAGTTAGTGTCCTTTGAAGTTGTTAATGTGTTACTGTGTTTAGATATGATAAATTGAATAAGAATGTTTTATGAGGGGAGGGGAAACTTTGATGTCTCATATCTCAAGAACCAGAATTCGTAGGGTACTCAAAGTGGAAATTTCCGATCTCACCCTCCTGAACACAATGCACCATATGGCACAGTTGTCCAAACACATTTTAAAAAGCGGCCGGAAAGGGTACTCTTTCCGGCCTTAGCCGGAAAGAAGCCTGTTCTGACGTCAGACAAGAGTCGTCTGCAAACAATGTCTTTCAGATCTACGTAGGGACTGGAAAACAACTGATTTCTGTGCAGTGTGGCGAAAAATAAATATTCTCAATTAAAAAAAAAAATGGCACTACCGGCTAAGAACAACTTGTGCGCCGGCAGTGAGTTCGAACAACTAGGTACAGCAAACATGTCAATAGGAAAGAAAATGGATTAATTCATAATCGCAAATTCTGATTTATATCTTGTTAAATCTCTGAAGCATAATTATGTAAATTGCTTGTTTTTTTGACAACAAATGGATTGAATTAGCTTTGTTATCTGAACTTGGAAAAGATAACAAATATGAGCTTGTTATTTTCAGATTCCAACTGTCAAAACTAAAGTGCGAACCGCACACTCCGCTGGTACTGCTAATGGCGCAACGTATGCATCAGTGCGTTCAGGTGCAGTCAGTCGCTCGCGTCATCCTAAGCCGCCAACGCCATCGCAGGTAATATAGTTTTTCCTACAGATACCCTGAAAAGTGACCATTTGTGCACTGATTGCAGGCTGCAAAGAATCACTTTTCCGCACTAGTGCGCAAAGTGAGTACTTTGCGTACTCCAGATTTGCAGCATGACAACGCAAAATAGTTAGTAGGTTATATGGAGCACCAGTGCAGCAAAATCAAAATTAAGTTGGTAACAGTGACTGCTGTGGCTGCTATAGTGAGCAGAGGTGCAACGAAGCACAACGCGCTAATTATTATTCATTATATATTATAACCAAGGACAACGACAGCACAGTGCCACCACAGCACACACCACACAGCTGCCCCCCGCCATTCAAACACTACTACATTATTCAGGCAATTTTACCCATAATTACCCACTTTTCATATTCAATGGTAACTGTAGGAAAAATTTAATGTGAAATACGTGCGCAAAGTTCGTTTGCTGCACTCAAGAAACCATTCCGTAAACGTTTCTTTCGATGCAGCAAACTGTCACTTTGCGCACTAGTTGCACAAATAACTATTTCCTACAGGTACCTTGGAAATTGACCATTTCTGCACTGATTGCAGGTCGCAAAGAATTACTTTTCCGCTCTAGTGCGCAAAGAATTACTTTGCGTACTCTATATACTTTACATATTATCTTGTAGCCATTCCAATCAGCTGTTGACATTTTTGGCGTGTATTATGACTGCAAATTTGTTCTATACAGTATATATTTTTTCTGATTTTCAAATGGATAAATTTGAGAACTCATAAAATTAAAAATTTTGAATGTTATTAATTATTCATCATTTCAAATAATATTTTTTTAATTCATAAATTGATTGGTTGAAAAATTATTTGGAAATAAGATTTACTCAAAATTATTCAAATTTAATTTGTAATTTGAATAAATTATCGATTATTAATTTTCAATTGGATTATCAAGTTTAAAATAAATTAAAGTTGTTATTAATAACAAAATTATACAGGCAAACATTTGATGGATTTCAGCCATCATTTTACCAATAATCAACCACTTTTCATATTCAATGGTAACTGTAGGAAAAATTCAATGTGAAATACGTGCACAAAGTTCCTCTGCTGCACTCAAGAAACCATTCCGCCCTCGCCTACGGCTCGTGCGTAAACGTTTCTTTCGGTGCAGTAAACTGTCACTTTGCGCACTAGTTGCACAAATAACTATTTCCGAAATTACTGTGGCTCCATATTTTATTCAACTCATCAACGCTTAATTATTTATGGTTATTATCATCAGGGCTCAGTAATCAAGGTAAAGATCGTTCTTGCAACCGGCATTAGTGCTGTAAAAACAACATATTTGTATCTCAACGCATCAAAATCATTTATTTGCCAATCATAGATAAAACATGATAATTAATGGCTATTATTATCGCGGTTTAGTAATCAAGATAAAGATCGTTCTTGCAATCGGCGTTGAATTCAAGAAAACTTGAAATTACAAAAACAGAAACATTCAAATTCAAATTTTATTTATTGAAACTCTCAATATTTACAATCAAAATCAATAAGAAAAAATAAACACAGCTCATTAAGATAGAAGATTAATAAAATAAATACTGGTATGTTTTATTAGAAAGAAACATGAACCCACTATACCAATATTAACCCTTCTTCAAGTTTCTTGAATCAACTGGATGTTGAACATCCTTTTGCATCAACTTGATGGTACAATCTAACCTACAAATGGGTCAGTTAATGTCGAATGTAAATAATAAAGTATGATGCAGATAAAGAAGAAAACTTTAAGGTTAATTCGATCTGTTGTTTCATAATCTTGAGGTTATGAAAATTTGAATTCAAGTAAACTTTACTTCAAGTTTGCAAAAATAGTTAATTTTACTCAAAAGCTCTTTCAATAGAAATGCTATTTCTTGAAACTTCAGTAATGTAAACTCGGCTTCAATTCTTTATTCTTGCCAGATCATAAAAGTCTTACTCTAGTCCCTAGATACACGGATAAGTTTGTAAATGTCATGTATCCTATATTATTAAACGAGCAATTTCTGTTTATATGTTGTGAGAATTTGGGATTGACCTAAGGGTCCTCAATTCGATAAATCGGAATGGACTCACCGATTTTTTTAAGCATTCGTCCCCGGACAGCAATCCTCCGGTAGAGCATTAGTCTTCTGTCCGCCCGCCTTCTTTCACACGCGTATTCACTAAACCGTTGATTCACTTCGATTATCCGCACACTTTTACGATTGCGAGTCCCGAGAAGTCTAGGAGAAGAGTGACAAGAACAGGCCGAGCCCCTTCTAAGTTGACGGGAGAAAGTCCCGTTACTCTGGCAGATAACGCCGTAAGCCAATATTTCCCCAAAGTTATGGAGGTGGGGGTAAGCACCCTCAATTGTAAAATAGAGAACTCTCAATGTAAGAGGACTAGATAATGAACATGGAGGTAGAGGGATAATTTGAAGAACACCTTTCCGAGAGAGAGTATATAATAATAATTAAAAATATAACTTGAGATACATTGACAGCTATAATAAGGTATTAAAATGAATTTTTATTATATTAAAGCTGCATGAATCGAAGTAATAGCTGGCTGGCATCTTATCTTATCGATATTGCTGCTCGCTACTATCAATTTGAGCTATGCCAGCCCGCTTATGAAACGTGATGTCACAATGTTTAGATGTTTTTATGTTTATATATATATATATATATATATATATATATAATATATATATATATATATATTATATATATATATATATATATATATATATATATATATATATATCTTTATGTGACCGGATCTCGAAAACGGCTCTAACGATTCTCACGAAATTGGAACAAAGTAGGTTTATGATATGAAAATTCGATTGCACTAGGTCTCAACCCTGGGATAACTCGCTGAAGGACATTAAAAGGATAAATACGTCCTTGGAAAAACAGCTGGAAATTTTGTCGTCTGTCGATACTGTAATGGAATTGAGTGAACGAGTGCATGTGTGGGATCATTCAGCTGATCTCACGAGAAGAAAAATTAAGCAAGAAAAACTTTTTTCGTTTATTTCTCTTTTTTTAGAAAACATGTTTACTTCAGAAAGTCCAAAATAGTAACTAGATGTAGAGTATAATATAGTATAATACTAGTATAATATTGCAGCAAGCATAGTATATCATTCTAAATAGAATTCATGGTACATCTATTTGTAATATTGATGATGTGTTTGTTTTTTGAAGTGTGAATAAATTGTTATTTTGTTGAGTGATAGTAGTTCAACCTAGATTTTGATTTGGACTGTAGTATAAATTTGAAAAGGGACAGTTTTGGGCATAAGCCTGTTGTGCCTCCTCATATAACTGTAAAAATAATAATTGTACGACTGAGAAAATAAATAAATAAATATAAACTATAAATTCAATCTTTCGTTACAAATTTTCTATGCTTCTACACTCCAGAGCAAAGCTCTGTCCCCCGATATTGATTTTTATGTGTGCTTCCACATTGTTGTAAATAAATAAATGATTAAATATTTTGTAGACGTTGCTGGACCGCTTTCATAAAACTTCCATTTCACCTGGACCAGCCCCGGTGCCTTTGTCTGAGCAAGCAGGTAACCAAACAAATTTATCTCTTATCTACATTTTTAGTCTAGATAAATTTGACTCTTGAAAATCATCTAGTGCTTCATTAAGTTTTAATATTTCAAGATTCCACTATCAGTAGATATCAACTACCTACCTCAATCTTAGGCACTGTGATTGTAATATCTGAGATATTTCATTGTGATCATTGTTATCAGAAAAAGATTAGAAGACTAATGGTTTAATCTTGTTGTGGTAACATAAACAGACTCAGTTTTGTACTAAATTTCATCCAAACAAATCACATCAAAGTGCTTGTTTTGAAACATTATTTTGAGCTTCCTTTGTTTATCTACAACTTATAAATAAATAAATCAGTTCAGAACGATATACGGTACACTACAGCAACAAATTATTTATAACTATAAATAAATTCTCACAATAAAAGAAGACTATTCTATTGTAATAACTGATCATTATAATTTACATCATTAACACGGTAATAATTATCTGTAAACGTATGTGTTTATACATTTTAAAATCTTAGGATGATCTTACTTTATAATTGACAACGTTGCGGAGCTAGAAAAGGATAGCGCTATCTGCTTTGTTGAATGATAGACAAGGATAGCAACACCAATGTTGATCAAATAACCCAAATAAATGGATATAACCTACATACTATTTGGACAGTTTAAGACAAAATTAGGAAGTTGGAGAAGTTTTGGACAATAGCCTGCTTTTTCTTTTCCGACTATTGTATTGTTTGCTCAAATAAATAAATAAATATTGCAATTATTACGTGAACCTCACTAGTTATAGTGTTATTATCGGATACTTGATAATCGGATTTTGAAATTAATTATTGATAACAGAATCTTTTTGTGTAGTTGAGAAGTTGATATTG
Source organism: Nilaparvata lugens (assembly GCF_014356525.2). Lineage (NCBI taxonomy): Eukaryota > Metazoa > Arthropoda > Insecta > Hemiptera > Delphacidae > Nilaparvata > Nilaparvata lugens. Next base: position 2,683,485 of record NC_052518.1, on the reverse strand, counting down.
TGGTAATTATTCATATTAAATGAAAAAGACTAAGAAATTATCAAAAAACCACAGATTTTATACTTAGAAATACAATTCCAAGTATCAATAAACCTGTGGTTTTTTGACAATTTCTTAGTATTTTTTATTTAATATTACTTAGGAAGACCGGTTTCGGTTATTACACCATTGTCAATCTCTGATAAACTCTGACAATGGTGTAATAACCGAAACCGGTCTTTCTAAGTATCAATAAATCTGTGGTTTTTGACAATTTCTTAGTCTTTTTCATATAATATTAAGATAACGGAATCATCGTCGAAACCAGTTTTGTTTTATTTAAGGTATAATAAGGGTTCAAATGATCAAGATCCTAATAAAATACTTGATTCACCTAATTATAGAAAATAACTATCATCCTTGAAATATTCCTTTCAAATTATACACTAGTTTCGACATTCTCAAGTGTTCTTTCTTTCAAAATTCTGTACTTGAGTAAGTTTTGTAGATTAATCGAAATCAATGAATTATTATTCGTCCATTTCATTTTTAGCTGGACCAAAAGTGCGTATCGCACATGTACCTAACGTAGCACTTTTGCTAAATAGCAAGAAAGAAATAATAAGTGGACTGGCGTCTCGAAGTACCGGTCCATCAACTAACAATCAACCTGCTGCATCTACAACCTACGCCAGTGCCTTGAAAAAAAATCTGGTAAGTAATCTCAATTTCATCCTTTATTATCACCTGAGTGGCTATATTATTTATCTATTTATTCCTCATTTATTTATTAAGTTTTCGCCACACTGCACAGAAAGCAGTTGTTTTCCAGTCCCTACGTAGATCTGAAAGACATTGTTTGCAGACGACTCTCGTCTGACGTCAGAACAGGTTTCTTTCCGGCTAAGGCCGGAAAGAGTACCCTTTCCGGCCGCTTTTTGAAAATTTTTGAAAATGTGTTTGGACAACTGTGCCATATGGTGCATTGTGTTCAGGAGGGTGAGATCGGAAATTTTCACCCCACTTTGAGTACCCTACGACGTCTGGTTCTTGAGATATGAGACATCAAAGTTCCCCCCCCCCCTCATAAAACTTTCTTATTCGATTTATTAATCTTATATAGCTGATGCCAAAAAGTTAGGGGGCTTCGTGGGTCACATGGTGTAACCTACTCACAGCTGATGCAATGCATCTATTTATTGTCGCTTTTGATTTAAAAAACATCACCTAAGCCAAGCTAGATGACCAGAGAGAAACAATAGCATAAGTAGATATCCCATGGTATAGGGCGTTTATGTTGCAACTTTTACTGTTATCTCAAGCTGATAGTCCATGTAGTTCTTTCCTGTGAAGCTTTATGAGGCTGGTAGTCTCTCATATTGTACCGTTCATACACTCTTACCAGGTCAAAACTTTATGTCGCAACTTTTACTGTTATCTCAAGCTGATAGTCCATGTAGTTCTTTCCTGTGAAGCTTTATGACGCTGGTAGTCTCTCATATTGTACCGTTCATACACTCTTACCCGGTCAAAACACTTAAAATCGACAGTAATCGGCTTGAGATAACAGTAAAAGTTGCGACATAAACGCCCTATACCATGGGATATCTACTTACGCTATTGTTTCTCTATGTTTTAATCTTCATTTTAGATTGCTTATATCACCTCATTTGGATTATAAGGATTTAAGAAAACGGCTTGCACTGAAACGAATTAGGAAAATGGATTTGAGATTATGTACCTGGAATGTGAGGACACTATACGGAAGTGGAGCATTGCAGCAGCTGGTGGAGGTACTTGAGAATTATAGGGCTGGTATTACAGCAATCCAAGAGATCAGGTGGCTTGGCAATGGAATGTTTCATAAAGGGAACTGCGATGTCTACTATAGCTGCCATGAAACACAACACGTATTTGGGACTGGTTTTGTAGTTAACGGAAAATATAGAGAACTCGTTATTGGTTTCACCCCAATCAATCATAGAATATGTATTATCCGTATAAAGGGAAAATTTTTCAACACTAGCATTATAAATGTGCATGTACCAACAGAAGAGAGGGCAGTAGAGGAAGGAGAGGACTTTTATGAAGAGCTGGAAAAAGTCTATGATAATTGTCCAGGCCATGATGTGAAGATTATAGTTGGTGATTTCAATGCTAAGGTTGGTAAAGAGGAATGCTTTAGGCAATATGTTGGCAAGCATAGTCTGCATTCTGAGTCAAGTGATAATGGAGTGAGACTGGTCAATTTTGCAGCAGCAAGGAGCTTGGTGGTAGGGAGCACAATGTTCCAGCGAAAAGATATTCATAAAGCTACATGGCATTCACCTGATGGAGTCACAAACAATCAGATCGACCACCTGCTGATAGATTCGCGCCATTACTCTAATCTCATGAGTATCAGGAGCTATAGAGGCGCCAATGTTGACTCTGACCATTATCTGGTGGGGCGGTGATAAGAGCAAGAATAGCCAACTCAAGGAAATCGCAACCTGGTAATTTAAAAAGGTATGAATTGAGGGCGCTCCAAAATCCTAAAAAGTGGAAGAATTCCGGCAGATTATAACAAACAAGTTGTTGGAGGAGGCTGAGCATGACGAGCAAGCAGTGTCAGAGAAATGGAAGAAATGCTCAAAAGCTATAGAAGAAACATCTCAGAGAGTACTAGGGGATCAAAGGAAGAAAAAGAATAGGAGTTGGTTTGATGAGGAGTGTCGAGAGGCTACAAGGAAGAAGAATGAAGCATACCAGGTGCTACAACAACGGACCAGCACGAGGCACGCAGTAGAAAGATACAGAGAATTGAGGAAGGAGGAAAAAAAGCTGCACAGAAGGAAGAAAAGAAGCGCCGAAGCACAAAAACTTGAAGAGATGGAAAAATTCCAGGAGCAAAATGAGATGAGGAAGTTCTACAGCTTTGTAAGTAATCAGCGTAGAGGATTCACCCCTAGAGTAATGATATGCAAAGGGAAGGATGGAGCAATTATTGCAGAAAGATCGCAGGCACTGGATAGATGGAGAGAGTATTTTATAGAAATACTTAATAAGAATTCTGAGTTGAATACAGAAGTGACAGTGGAAGTGATGCATGGGGATGAGATGAAGGAAGACCCACCCACGCTGGAGGAAGTGGAGAACTCAATAAAGAAATTGAGGAATAATAAAGCTCCAGGCCTAGCTGGGCTAGCTGCAGAATTTTTTAAGCTTGGTGGTAACACTCTCAAAGAAGAGATGCATAGGTTAGTATGCAAGATATGGAGCAGTGAGGAAATGCCAGATGAGTGGACCAAAGGTGTAATAGTTCCAATACACAAGAAAGGAGATTGTGAGAGCTACAGGGGTATTACACTAGTGAATATAGGTTATAAAATTTTTTCAAATCTCCTATATGGAAAATTGAGAGTGTATACAGATAGAGAGGTAGGAGGGTATCAAGCTGGATTTCGAGAAGGGCGCTCCACTGTAGACCAAATATATGTGCTCCGGCAAATCCTGGAAAAGACACTTGAATTCGATATTAAACCCATCACCTTTTTATAGACTTTAAGGCAGCTTACGATAGTATCATTAGGAGTAAATTGTATGAGGCTATTGTGGAGATGAATATGCCAAGGAAGCTTGTGAGACTGGTGCAGATGACAATGAAGAAGGTGGTATGTTATGTAAGGATTGGAAGTAGCTTATCGGAGCCCTTTGAAGTGGAAAATGGTGTAAGGCAGGGGGATGCCCTTTCATGTTTGCTTTTCAACCTTGCTCTAGAAAAAGTAATCAGGGACTCGCAAATTAATACTAGAGGATCACTGTACAATAGACTGACTCAGATATTAGCGTATGCAGATGATGTGGACATCGCATGTAGATCGCCAGCAGCTATGAAGGACGCCTTCACGCGGTTGGAGGAAGCTGCAAAAAGCATCGGTCTGGTAGTAAATGAGAATAAATCCAAAGTTATGGTGGCCTCCAACTCTGGAGAAGGGCGAGAGCATGGCCAAAGCATAGAGATCCAGGGGAAAAACTTCGAAATCGTAGAAGAGTTTGTATACCTGGGATCTTCTATAAACTCCAGAAACGATTCAAGTAAAGAAGTAAGGCGAAGGGTTATGCTAGCCAATAGATGCTATTACGCGCTATCAACTCTGATGAAAAAACGTACTCTCAGTAGAAAGACCAAGCTGCTGCTATACAGAACAATCATCATGCCTGTCTTACTGTATGGTAGTGAAACATGGGCAACTACGGTGGCGGATGAAAGAATGCTGGGCGTCTTTGAAAGAAAGATCCTGAGAAGAGTGTTTGGAGGCATACAGGAAGCAGGAGTCTGGCGTAGGAGAACTTTATAGGCTGTACCAGTATGCAGATATAGCCACTGTGATGCGAGTTCGCAGGCTGTGGTGGGCAGGACACCTGGTACGAGCTGACGGTGCCTACCCACCAAAGATAACAATGGAAGGGAAAGTATATGGCCGGCGAAGGAAAGGGTGACCCAGAACAAGATGGATAGACGTAGTGGATAAGGATGCAGCAGTAATTGGGGTGCGAAGATGGAGAAGTGCAGCGGTGGACAGAGATGCTTGGAGGCGGAAATTGAGGGAGGCTGTGACCCGCGCTGGGTTGTAATGCCAAATAAAAAGAAGAAGATATCACCTCATTTACTGGGTTGTATTGTATTGTGTTGACTGGCCTATATGTCAAATTGTGATATTCTATTGAGGCTAATAAATAATATATTATATTCTATTCTACTTATTACTCAAATTACTTTATTATTCTTCCGCTTATTTTACTAGACTTCTTACTCAGATATTCATTACAAATTTGATTCAAATTCAACATGAATGCCGTAAATTAACTCTGACTTGTCTTTTAGTCAAGTAAGGTCTCCAGTACTACCAGTAAGATCTCCTCATCTTCAGACTCGTTCACTTGTTTTTTATCTTTAGAAAGTCCAAAATATTCTCTGAATGGCGTATTTAATTCAAATTCGAATTACTATATTATTGTGCTCACCACACTTTGAATGTTGGTGAATTATGTGTTTTGAATTGTAAATTGAAGAATTTTGAAGTGATACATAACCTAGCTACATTTGGACTGTTGTATAAATTACAATTGGAACCGTTTTGGGTGATTTAGCCTGTGGTAATTTCTGTAAGTTGTGTAATTCTGAATGATTGAATAAATAAATAAATCAGCAAGATATTCTCAATATGGCTAACAAAAATAAATAAATCATTCAAATTTAAATCACAGTATTAAAATTCACTGTGGAAACTCAGTTGCTATGTGAGATGAAGTGCGTACTGAATAAGTTTAGTTGTTTTATGTGGATACAGCAATTCAATTCAATTTATTTCACCAAAAACAAGAATTAGATGTTTCATATTGATACATCAATTAGTTCTTTTATTGCTATCTATTTTGTTTGGAGACCATTTACTATCAATGTTGATTTATTTGTTTACAGGATTTGTTGGAAACCCCGGTGATTGCTTACTTACCTAGTTGCTCGGTTTCCGTTGCTTTACGGCAGAACTATATAAAGAAGATCCACGAAGAATTCTTAAAACGATTCTCTCCTGTCGAAGCAAAAGAGAAGGTAAATGTGTTTCTAATTCTTCTTCTATCTTTCAATTTACGTTTTATTCTTATTTTGATTTAAACTCTGGTGTTGTATTAATCATAATCAATACAGACACTTTTATATTTTCCTTATCTTTTCCTACTTTTACTTCCTTCGAAATTTGCCACCTATTTGGAAGAAGTCATTCCATGTATACAGAGTATTTGATATTTAAAAAATGAATTATTTTTGCAAAAACAGTTGATATTGTAGCTTCTTATTGTTGGTCTTGGTTTCAGAAACTTTTACCTAAATTGGGTCATCTTCGTAAGAATATCAAGTTTTATTGTTAACAAGATAGAACAATTTCTATAATAATCTTCAAACAATTCCAAAATAAAAACACACATGCTCTGGAAATTGCAACTCTCAGTATAATCATAGAGGAAAGATACAGTAAAGAAAGATGGATAGCTATTTATAAGCCCTATCAACTGACACGAGTCTTATTTCTGGGAAAATTGCAGGAGCTCCGTAATATTCTTGAGAAAAATGGCGGATAATTACTAAAAAACCATGTTTTTCACGGCTTTCTCGAAAACGGCTCTAACGATTTTTTCAAATTTATACCATGGATAGCTATTTATAAGCCCTATCAACTGACACGAGTCTTATTTCTGGGAAAATTGCAGGAGCTCCGTAATATTCTTGAGAAAAATGGCGGATAATGACTAAAAAGCCATGTTATTCACGGCTTTCTCGAAAACGGCTCTAACGATTTTTTTCAAATTTATACCATGGATAGCTATTTATAAGCCCTATCAACTGACATGAGTCTTATTTCTGGGAAAATTGCAGGAGCTCCGTAATATTCTTGAGAAAAATGGCGGATAGTTACTAAAAAACCATGTTTTTCACAATTTTCTCAAAAATAACTTGACCGATTTTTTTCATACCCTGTATAGTTATTTATCAGCTCTATCAACTGGCATGAGTCTCCTTTCTGGGAAACTAATGGGGGGTCCACCCCATCCTTGAGAAATGAACTTAGTAACCTCCTTCTTGTGCTTGAGGTAGGTAGGTAGCGCAGTTCATAAAAATAACACATGGTCGAGTTATTTCATCTGTAGAACAGCTGTTTTGACGACTTTAAAGAAATGACGACTAAAAAAATCATCGAATTTCACAGTTTACACAAAGGAAAAAAGTACTCTGAAATAGTATATTTCGCACCTAGGGCCGAAAATGAGACTTTTCCGGCTCGAAATCGGTTTTCAAGTCCGAGGCCGTAGGCCGAGGACTAGAAAAGATTGAGAGCCGGAAAAACATTTTTGCCCATGGTGCGAACGCTATTTTTCGCCACATAGAGAAATAAACAATATATATGAGAATAATTGTTTATTAAGCAGTTCCGAAAACAAAAGTGGAAGGTCATAGCTCTAGCTATTAGTATAGTTATTAGTATCTAGTTATTAAAGTATAGAAAACTGAAGAATACATAATACTTGGAAACCTCACAGAATCATATTGATTTTTCCAATACATCAATAAATTTTAGTTCTATTAGGATCCTCCTCAATTTGAATCAGGCAGCCTTTTGTTTTCCCAATTCCAAAAAAAATACCTAAAATACTCGTTTCACTGGGAATTCGTGTCTGATAGTAGCCTACATTATAACTGAAGAATATAAATTATTACTCATTTTATTGTGATCTATTCATGTTTTTCTTATGAAATTCAATAAATTATAGGCCTACAGCATGAAGACTATGTCCAATTCATTTGTACTGGTGGCAAAATTTTACATTGAAAATAATTATTTGATAAAATCCAAGTTCAATAGTAATGAAAACAAATTCCTTCAAAAAATAATTGATAATAATACGTTTCGAGGGAAAAAATTAAGAACAAAAAAATGGGAAGCATCGGGGGATTTGAACCGAGGTACCATCGCTCCGTAAGCAAGCTTCTTACCGCTGCGCTACATAAACGTTAGTAAATGGTAGTCTTATAACCTGCTGATAAAAATACACACTTTGGGCTATGGAACTTCAATTAGCCTACGGTAGCATAGATGAATTTGAACATTAATATTCTGAAAAATCTAGAAGGAAAATAGAAATTTGGGCTTCCAGGTGCACGAGATTGATATTTTTAGAATCTATGTTCAAAATTTGGAGATCTAAATCATTCCCGTTTTTCCGGTATGCAATCCACAAGTTGACATGTTTTGATGCGAACAAACACAACCCCACTCTCTCTTATTATATAGAAGAAGAAGATATCTTACCTCTATTTCATTCATCCAAATAAAATGATAGTATATTACTGCAGAATACTTTATTCAATTCTAGAAGCATAAACTGATTCTGTTTCATAAACTATTTGTTAAAACGTTCAGCACCATGGATATTGCCCAAGTAGTTCCAAAACTATCCACCAGGTTTTGTGATAAACGCAGTACTATGAGGTTTGAGGTTAGATTCTATTATACTCTGAAAATTGAATTTGAGTAGTTTATAATATCTTATTTGTATTTCATTCATCCAAATGAAATGATAGTATCTTATTGCAAAATACTTTATTCAATTCTAGAAGCATAAACTGATTCTGTTTCATAAACTATTTTGTAAACCCGTTCATATCAAATCAGAATCAGCTGTTATTCAAGGTCATTTTACAGCCCTAGGGCCGTAAAGTTTTACCGGCCTGGTCGGAAAACAATCACTTTCGGCCACCATATGACGCATGTAAACCAGCTCATTACATCCAAGTGTGGCGAAAACAATTATATATACACATATAACCTACAGAAGTCTGATTGTAGTTTCAAATATGAGCAAGGAAAGTTGTGTGAGTGTACCACACCAGATTTTTTTTAGCCACGTTTGGCTACCAGTGAGGTCGTCAGGCTCGGCAGCCAAAATAGGCTGCTCGGCTGACTGTATGACCTGGTTGCCTGGCTGGCTGCGCGTCCTGGCTGCCTAGTCTTAAGGGGCCCAAGGTATTCATTGTAACAAAAACTTTGGAATTTTCTCTGTCCATTGGTATAGAGATTATACATTTCGAATGAGTACTGAATGAGTAATTATGAATGAATCTTTTGTAGTAATCCGGTATTATGAAACAGTTTATTCAAATTAATTAGATAAAGTAAATTCTCATGGCTTTTGTTGGTGGGGAGTCGCTTGCGGGAAGGTCCCACCTCGCTAGGACATATAATTTAAACCGTCAATGTGCCTTGCGATTGTCATACTTCAGCCGGGACCGACAATAACGTGGCCATTTGATAAATATGGGAGCGACCTAGTCCAAAACTTTTGGTGATTTGTGGGTTTGAACCTGGGTTTTCTAGGCTGCTAAGCAAGTACTCTATCCACTAGACCACGGATCACTCCATTGAAATTAATTAAGGAATGATCACCTGATCTTCCCAAAATTCTTTTGCATTTTTGGGATGCTATACTGAAATTGGTAATTTCCAAAACCAAACAACTTTTATTGCTGAATTATTATGAATGATGATTGTTTTTAATTCGTCAATTATTATGCATTTTTTAGACTGTAGCGGCAGAAAGCAAAATCGCCGAATCTTGCAAGACTGCTTGTGTGTACCGTAATAGAGTCGCAAATTTGATGATGAAAATAAAAAATGTTTCAACACAAATGCCTCTTGGTAAGTCTCTTCAAAAATCGAGTATATTCGAACTTTCATTTACTTTTATTATAAGGCTGGCCACTAACGACAGGACACACTTGTTCATCATGCATGTTCTGTCATGCAAGGAAAGGATTTGAGCAAGAATCAGCTGTTTGACAGCAGCTTCTAACATAGAATAACAAGAAATAAATCACTGGAACATTTCAAATGATTATGGTACAAACATAATTCAACCTCAATAGAGCAGCGAAGAAAAAAATAACCATTAAAAAATCGGAGATACAGAAAACTCAAATTTGTTTAGAAGCCTTTAGCACGGAGCACATTGAAGACGCGCCACGCAACCGTGGGCGCCGTGGAATTATTCCGGTTGAATACTTAGCATGTAAATAAGTTAGAATAAGCACACTGGAGGCTCGCCGCGCAGTCGTAGACGCCGTGGAATTATTCTGATTGAATACTTAGCATGTAAATAAGTTAGAATAAGCACACTGGAGGCTCGCCGCGCAGCCGTGGAATTATTCCGCTGCCGGAACTTTTGGGAGAATACGGAGCGGAAATTTTCCTCTGTGGCTGTGCGGCGTGGCGAGGCGCGTCTCCAGTGTGCGATAGGAGAAGAATTTTTCCTCAGAGTGCCGCCACCTTTCGGGTGCCTCTTCGCTACCCTCGAAAGCTTTTGCTTTTGCTCGGTTAGCTCAATCTTGTTTAGGTTAGCTCACTCAGATTTGCTCCTCGCTACAAACTGCACAGATTTTGCTCACATACACGAAGTTATTTCAGATGAGTTTAAATGTTGTATTGTATTTATATACAGCTGTCTCTTTTTCTCCTCCTCTTCCGATACCATCAATTCAATTCAATTATTATTTCCAAAAAACACAAACACAATACAAAGATGTGACAATTTGAGAAAAAAACAATAATTAGTATTCTAGATATGTAAAATTGAATTCAGGGACAAAAATACTCATCTTCAGAGCTGTTAACTACACAAATGGGTAGTGACACAGAATTAACAAAATAACTCAACTTATGACACAAATGAATTAACAAAACCAACTGCACATCCAACGACACAAAACGAACTGCACATCCAACGACACAAAACGAACTGCTCACAACGGTGTCACGATACATAATTGAGGCAGTGGTCGGGTGGAGAGTCATGTCCGGTAAACGGCGGGGCGGCGCGGTGCGCTCCCAGTGTGCGTTGAGCAAAAGCGGCGTCTCCAGTGTGCTCCTTGCTTCTACTGACAAGGCGGCGCCTGCTACGAGCGTTTCGCTGTAATGACACAACAATTTATGACGACATGTGTGTACAAACATGATCATCATGCATGTCCTGTCGTAAGTGGCCAGCTTTAGATGCCTGCCTTGTTAGCCTGCAACCAATTGCAATTGGCATTAAGAATTTCATCAAATATGTCATCCTATCAGATATGAGACTTGATTTTTTATGAATGGCTTGATATAATGCTTGATAAATGTAATAAGATTTATAAATTAGGCATCATTTTTTTTTACAATCTTGAATATTTGATTATTCGAAGGGGATTGATTCAAAAACCAATGTGATAGAAAATCTAATTCCACAAACTGTGAGTTACTATATTTTACCATACATTATAAACCAAAAGTAAATTGATATGCCGTGAAGACTTTATTGCCAGTCGAGTCCTTCACTTCTTCACTCTTAGGTGGGCCGTCCACTGGAACCGATTTCGTCCGAACTAGCATCGGCCGAAAACTACCAACTAGTCCGAACGATCCCCCAACAAAGAAAGTTATAGATGCTCGTCCATTGCAACAGGTTCATACGTCCGTGCACGATCAAGTTATCGATCAGAATTTAATGGGATTTTTCGGCTCTATCCGTCCGAAGTTGAGCTGAGACAACATCATCCTAACCTCAAAATATATTCAATATTCAATTTCATTTTATTTCCAGAAAGTACATTTTACAATAGGCTATATTCCCTGAAAATTACTCCCTCTAATATGGAACAAGTCCGTGTTTAGAGGATGAGTCATTACAACAGTGGGCACAATACAAGAAAGAAAAAGTTGACTTTCTACTGCTGTAGTTTACAAGCCAAATTGTTTCACAGGCTTGTCTGTTTTTGTTTTTTGAACTTGTTCTGTTTTATAAATCTTTATTTATTATTAGTAAACACACACAGAAGAATGACTTTCCCTACTAACTAGCTTGCCACTACACGTTCTGGCAACCACCTGAACTAGACTGACGAAAACGGTTTCAATGGACGACCGTATTCGGCAGAATTTACTGCCGGCAGATTCGGCCGACCAACGGCCGAACGGATCGGTTGAATACGGTTCCAGTAGACGGTTACCCTTAACCTAGCGCCGCAGTGCAGGATGGTTTCTCACAGCTTGGCGTTGTTGTCATTTGAGATGGGTGTCTGGCTTGGAAGTGTTTCGGCCGTATTACAGGATGACTGTTAACGGTTGCCGGAAGATCAACAGCTGGGTTTTTTTTCGTTATTTTTCGTGATAGAGAAATTCTGATTGCAGATTCGTTCTCAGCGACCCCAAGTTTAGCCTGAAGGCTCAGAATGTCAACAATGTTTTTAAATAATTAAAAATCATCATGAAAAGTAATTAATATGGTAGTACACCACGTTTCTGGAAACTTTTTACTGGTGACTGGAGTTGTTATTGGCACACAAAAATCAAAATAATCGTGAGAAAGAAAACTGCTGATGAACGCGAATAAGACCGCCACTCCATTCTATTGTCTCGGCTGCTTGGCTGAGCCTGGCTGGAGGGATCAAATAACCGACTGGATTGATCTTTCGTCTGTCCGCTAGGCGGAACTACGCCGACCATTGCTGGGTGGAAGATGTTACTGCGGCCGCTCGCATTCCCACCAACGTTGCTATTATTTGCTGTCTCAGCGCCTAGTCCGAGTCAGACAAGCATCCAGCCTGCACTGCGGAGCTAGGTTTACAGCCTCTGCCCAAATCTCAGCATAGCTCCTGGGGCAGTCAACATGAAAAGCCTTCTCTTGCTTGGATGAAGACCACCCACATTTGCCGTTAATGTACTTAGAGCCTGAGTGACCTTTAATGCTTTTCACATACTCTTTGAATGTGTGGCTAGAAAGTAAAGCCTGGTCTCCATTAGTAGAGTTAGGGCCGTTTGCACAGTATAGATTGCTAAACTCGATTAAGTTAATCGAGTTTAAGTTAATCTGAAAGTTTTAACTTGAATCGGTTTTCTCAGTGCATTTACTAATCCAGTTTAAGTTAAACTAGTTTAGCGTTAAGTTGGTAATAGAATGTCATCGTTTATAATATCAGGAAGGATGATTTTTACAGGAAATTTGTTATTTGTTTACAAACGATCAGTAAATTGAGGTTATGTAGCTACTATTTTAGTATTTTCTTGTTCTTATTCAAAATCCACAGAGCTGTAAGCTGTACGGTTATAAAAGTGAAAAGCGATCAAGAAATTCTTTAAAAACTTATGTTTAGTTGGAACCAGAAAATATATTTTAGAATGTAAGATAAAAAATTCATTTTGTTACGCTTGAATCTACTACGGTCTTCCTCGTTTATTAGAAATCTCTCGAAAGCAATATATCTCTGCTATGTGTTATTAAAAACATGTTTTCTGATCGGAGACCACTGTTAAAAATTGTCTTAATTTCTATCAAGTGGTTTATTGAATCAAAATACTAAATTGGCAGTTGCTGTACTCAAGCAAAACCGTTGAAAATTTCTCTATCCCAGAAATTTAAATTATTTGTTTTTTGCCCAATTTTTCTCAGTTTCAAAATTTCTTCGCAGTCATCTTTATCAATCGCATTAAAAGCTTCTATCAATTCCTCCTTTACAATTATTTCTACATTCAAATAATGATTCACTATAACCTAAATTAATAATAATTATCGTCTACAGAAGCATTAAAAACAACCGTCGAAAAAATAATTTACTATCGGCTGTTTCCCCATCAAATCGTTACAGATTTCAAGTTAATCCAAATTATTTGGTTTAAACCTCCTGCTTGGGAGGTTTAAACTGTCCCAGAGTTTAAACACAATAAAGAGTTTAAACTGATACTGTGCAAACGGAATTTTAGTTTAAACCAAAAAAATCCAGATTTGGTTTAAGCTTTAGCTTAAACACACTGTGCAAACGGCCCTTAGTGGTCGAGTTCCCTGGGCAAGTACTAACTATATTGTGAGCTCTCCCAATGCAAACGTTCATGGTAGACTACAAGTTTTTAGTAGAGTAGAGTGGGATAGTAATCTACCACCACCCAACACCGCTTCTCACTCTATTCTACCACTACTACGCTAATGAAACCAGTCTCAAGATAGTAGAGTAGAGTTGTGCCGTAGGTTAGAAGTATTGTTATTTATTAAAAAGTGCCGGTTGCACAACAGCCGGTTAAATTTTAGCCGTGATTAATTCCACGAGAACCAATCAGAGAAGCTGTCTTTTCAAAAACGTATTCTCTGATTGGTTCTCGTGAAATCAATCATGGTTAAAATTTAACCGGCTGTTGTGCAACCGGGCCTGAATTTATTTAAATGTTGATAAGTGTTTAAGTGTTATTTTATTAAAAAGTATTGACATTTTAAGGTTAGTTCTGTTCACTAGACAACACACTTTACCTACTATTCTCAATTGTAGTGAAAACAGTTACTGGACCTAGTAAGTAGAGTAGAGTTAGCTCGGTAGAGTTAGTATGCCACTCGACCACTATCTGTAGTAGTGAAAACCAGGCTTTAGTCTTGTGTCCAAGGTCAAGCCCAAATACTTGGCCGTGGGATGTGTTTGCACTTCCTCTCTCTACACCATGGTAATTGGTACTCTTCTCCTAGTATTGATAATGCAGACCATGATATGTCAGTTTTTGACATGGCCGATTCAATTCCATGGTCTGTCATCCAGGTATTCACTCTCCTCTTAACCTGATTCAAAGCTAACTGGGCCATTTCCAGTGTTCGACCTGAGATCACAGCTGCAACATCATCTGCATAAACAATTAATTTTGCACCATCGGCCATCACTTCATAGAACAGCAATTGTAGTTACAATCTCATTTTTTCAATAAATGACACAAATTTTTTTCTTTCTATTCAATTTTTAACGATTGAAAAACATTAGTATTTTGTATTTGCAATGATAGTTTCAGATGTTTCCGATCTGAAGTTTTTTTCGTTTTGATCTGAATTTCGATCAAATTTTTAAAATATAAATTTGATCTTGCTTTTCAGACTTGGACGAGGACCCACTGAATCCAAGTTACACATACGGTGAGTAATTTTGTCTTAATTTGTTGACTTACTTTTTTTCTCTGTCATGTAACCCATGTCAGAGGTATTTATTAAACATGAAAAAACATTTGCAATATGGAAAAAAGTCCGTTACATTCTTGGATTAATTTTCATAAACTAACTTGTAGCATCCCACTATAGAGTCTAAGGCTCAACTCACACTTACGCGACTCAGGTCGAGAAGAGACTCGACTCTAGTGGAGAGCATGTGTTTTCAAATGGTGACATTCAAACCAGTCGATTCTAGTCTCCGTGACGTCACCCACGTGCTCTCGACTAGAGTCGAGTCTCTTCTCGACCTGAGTCGCGTAAGTGTGAGTTGAGCCTAAAATGTACTATACAATGTTGACTTTCTATTTGTTGATTTAATCTACTATAATGACAAATCATTGTTCCCATACCGACCTATGATTTATATCACTCCAATAATTCTTGTCTAAACACACTGTTTCATACTATTGTTGTTCCGTAGCATACAATGTAATTTAATATTAAATTTATCTAATGAATTTACAGTAGCGGGTTACTTGAGGAATTTCGTGGGCACTTCATGAAGATAGAAACAGACCTAAATATTCTGATTCTAGGGTACCTCAGGATATCCAAACCATTACAATTATGAAAAATATTTTCTTTGCTTTTTCATCAATTTTCTTATCTGGTTGGTTGTAACGAGGAGATTGAGATCATTTTCAATTCTTCATAATGAAGTAATCATGAAAAAAAAAATTTATAGTTCGGTTTTAATGGTAGCCTAGTTAATTGGCTCAGCGGCTAGAATGGCATCATAAAAAAATCATAACTTCAGAACAAAAGGTGATAAAAACTTGAAAACAAACGGGAATAGATCATAAATTCTATTTCAAAGAAGTTTTGTTTGGCACTTTATTTCCAAAAATTGTCATTGAAAGTATTTATTCAGAAAAAATTCTCGTGAAAAATGAAATATTTTTGAAAAAGTGCATTTTTGTGGGTTAAAATCATGTTTTGGGTGGAAATGTGTAATAACAAACTTTGTAGAATAGTTCATTTTGATTCGATTGTCGCTTACTAGAGAGAGGTCTCTATCATGGATGGTAACCATTCTATGACCGTTTTAATTAATGCTGGATCCGCCATTTTGAATTGGTTACTACGCGGCCCAGTCGCGACCCCCAAATGCGCATCAAGTGGTTTGGATATCGTGAGGTACCCTAGAATCAGAATATTTGGGTCTCTTTCCATCTTCACGAACTGCCCACGAAACCCTGTTTTTGAGCCATAAGAAGCCCTACTGTTACAATAATTGAAACAGGCGGTAGCCCAAATCTTTTTCTGTTCCTAAATTTTGTCTAATAAATAGTACATTACTAAAAATAGTATGCTTAGAATCACATCAATAATCTACACTTCAAAAATAAATAAGTGATCATTTCAATTTTCAACTATAATTTGAATTTTGATAGGTTAATTGAAAAGTAACAACACAAACAAACACATGAAGTAGTTTGTGTTTCAATTTATGTATGACATGACTAGCAAGTAACCCGTGCTCCGCAAGAGTCTATTTTAAAAATTGACATAATGAAATTTTTTAGAATTGAAAAGAGACCTTTAGCCATATTCGGTTGATTAAGAATCTATTTTTAAAATTTCAAGTTAATCAGTCCAGTAGTTCGGACCTGATGATGCGTCAAACATAATTTTCCTATCCCGTACATGTATAAGCCAGTCCTTTGCTTAATTATAGTATAGATAATTTTTTGATACAATATTCACTTTCTTGGTAAGGGCTTGTTGTATTTATATACAAATTTAAAATCAAAGTACCCTGTTTTCAACTTAATTTTTTGTCTATACTGAGAAATAAAATAAATTAAAAAAACGGTACTTGATTTTTAATTTCAATGTACATAAAATAGAATATTGAAGCAATCTCGAAAATACAAGATTATTATAAAAGGACTTTACAACTTTGGAAGCACATAAATATTTATTGAAATTACTTACAGAATTGAGAAAGGTCTAATTTTGTTTCAAACCCCTTCAAGTTTAAGGTGTGGGTGTTATTTTGGTTTAATGTGACAGCCGTTGGTAATGCGACATACATCCCACCAATAATCGATTTCTTGCCACACTCGTACCAGCATATCTGGCGTAACTTGTGCAACCGCAGCGATCCGAATGTGATCCGATTTCGGAGGTCATTACGATTGTCTGGTAGAGCCGGAACATGAACCTAATACTTGATGAAACCTCACAGGAAGAAATCCATCGGTTTTAAATCCGGTGAGCGAGGTGGCCATGCAATTGGCCCTGCATGGTAATCCAGCGAAGTTGAAAGCAATTGTCTAGAAACACCGATGGATTTCTTCCTGTGGGGTTTCATCAAGTATTAGGTTCATGTTCCGGCTCTACCAGACAATCGTAATGACCTCCGAAATCGGATCACATTCGGATCGCTGCGGTTGCACAAGTTATGCTGGTACGAGTGTGGCAAGAAATCTATTATCGGTGGGATGTATGTTGCATTACCAACGGCTGTCACATTAAAATAACACCCACACCTTAAACGTGAAGGATTTTGTAACAAAATTACACCTTTCTCAATTCTGTTAGTAATTTCAGTAAATATTTATGTCCGCCTCTACCCGAAAATCTTAATGACCTCCGAAATCGGATCGCTTCGGTTGCACAAGCTACGCCAGATATGCTGGTACGAGTGTGGCAAGAAATCTATTATCGGTGGGATGTATGTCGCATTACCAACGGCTGTCACATCCAACCAAAATAACACCCACACCTTAAACTTGAAGGGTTTTGTAACAAAATTACACCTTTCTCAATTCTGTAAGTAATTTCAGTAAATATTTATGTGCTTCCAAAGTTGTAAAGTCCTTTTATAATCACTCTGTATGTTTAGCCTAAAATTCGAACATCTCCACTTTGATCTACTGTTGATATTTTTTATTCATAATTTTTCAATGCTTCATTCTCGGTTTTATTTCATAGGAGTGCCTTTGTACGACTGTTTCGTGAAATATACAATGACTGACCTCTACAACGCCGGTATTCCGGTCGAAATCCCCGATGATCCTGGATGCGCACGGATGAAGGTCTTATATAGAGAGAACCGTCGCAGCTTCAATAAGGAAAGAAGTATTTGTCTAAACTGCGGAAAGCCTTTTTCTGTCGATGAAAATAATTTCAGCATCGAAAGAGAATGTCGCTATCACTTGGATAATAAGCAGCGTTTCAGAAAAGTTGGTGAGTTTCTTTCAATATAGTTTCATCTTCTCTGTTTCATTCACTTAACTACATTTGTTGAACAGAATTTTACACTAAACGCAAACCTTTGTAGCACGGGGCTCTTTGGCCCACGAGAATAAGATTTATTTGCCAAAACAATATACAATCAGTGATCATATAAATAATAGGAGCTAAATTTTATAGTTTTTGCTTTTTAAATGTGATTTTGTGTTTGAAAATAGTTTTCTTGATTTTAAAATTTATAAAATAGGAACTCAGGAAGTGGAAGTGCAAATTTTTAGTGAGAAAAATGAAGAACCCAAAACATAACCTATAAACTTGAGTGTTGATAGGAAATGACATTGGGTAATACGGCAAGGCAGAACATCCGAAAGGATCTCTCTGCCAATAAAAGCCATAAGAGTAGATAGATAGGAGCTGTTTTCACCTACTCGCTCATTAAGGCTCAACTCACACTTACGCGACTGAGGTCGAGAAGCGACTGCAACTCTAGTCTCTTCTCGACGCAGCATGTGTTTTCAAATGATGACACTCAGACCAGTCGACTCTAGTCTCCGCGACCTCACGACTGTGAGACTGAGTCGAGCGTCGACTCGACATGTTGGTCGAGCCTCGACTTGAGTTGCATAGTACCGTGCATTTTTAATGAAAGTGAGGTTATGTTGTGTGAAAGTGATGTTTCAAAAGTCAATTATAAGAATGAAAGTGATGTTTCATCATTTTAGATAAGACAATAATAAGAATTAGATAAGACAATATATTTATAATTATTATTATAAAATTTGTTACATGCGCAGAAGTGACGAATTTGATCCCATATTTTTAATAATATGAGGTTAGAAATGGAGTAGCATGGAACTGAAGTAGTGACAATGAGCAAGAAATTCGTAAGGTCGACAGACTGGAGTCGTACGATTTGAGTTGAGGTAGTGTGAGTTGAGCCTTACACAATAAGCTTTCAGGCTTTGTGTCTTCTGTGAAATATGGCTGGGATGTGATATGTGATATGCATGTGCATAATCCATCACTATTTACTTGGACAGTTATTATGTTTTATAACTTCATTATTTATTTCAAGCGACTAGTCATTAGTGTGTTGGTTACCGTGGAATTGTGATCAATAATCAAATCAAATTAAATAGTTTCATAATAAAATAAGCGGTGATATTTCTTTTTACATGCAACGATACTTAGAAGACATAGTTATCATAACAGTATCAAATGAGCTTTGTGATTTTCGAGTAACGGGCGGACCGAATGTCAGAACAAGTTTTGTCATCGGTTTCTAACAATTTTTGAGGTTAGGTTTTTGTATCTTAGATTCTTTGTTGTTTAGTTTTCCTTCGCTGCTCTATTTGAGGTTAAATTATTCTTGTATCATTATAATTTGTAGTTTTCCAGTGGTTTATTGATTGTTATTGACTGTTAATTCTATGTTAGAAGCTGCTGTCAAACAGCTGTTTTTCGTTCGAATCCTTTCGCGTGAATGTGTTTCATGCGAAGACATGTCCGGTCACACATGTTCGACATACTTGTCCCGTCGTTAGGGGCCAGCCTAACACGTTTTACTAATAATTCATTATTATAATATAGGTACCGAGTGAATAGATTACAATGTTTGCTAAGAATAGATCGTTCGATAAGACACTTCTTTCACACATATTTGACAGACTTGTCCTGGCGTTAGTGGCCAGCTTTGGTAACACTTTGAACAGCATAACAGCCTTCTACAGATGGAAATTACTGAGATATTGCATTTATTCAAATGCTAATGAATTAATAATTGACCGAAGCGAAGCTGAGGTCTTAGTTTCGACTCGATCGGCATTTGTCTGTTTGTTTGTTTGTACCGCAGTTACGGTCGCAGTTATTGTCCGATTTGGATAAAATTTGGTATACAAGTTCTTTGAAACAAGGCGCAGAAACGTATGTGTAACTATTTTTGATAAGACCTCCGGTTTTTTTTGTAATTTGATAAACCGCAGACAAACCTCCTTCCAGAAAGTTACTTATCCGTATCTAGCGTCGTTATTTTGCAAGATACAGCAGTTTTTATTCTTTTCAAAATGAAATATCATTATATTTACAATATGTTAAGAGTAAATCTTTCCCAAAATAAGTATAAGTAAGAGCATTTGCTCTCATTTTTTATAATAGAACAAGTGCCGCTCTAAAATGTGCTGTATTTATTAATTATTGTAGAAAACGTCTCACTTGACTGCACAATTTTTTCCTTTTCAACACGAAATTTCCCTGTTTCATAGACGAATAGTTTCTGCAAAACTATTAGCTTTTGTTTTTGTTTTTAGTATGAGATCTGAAACCGAGTTCTGAGCATTTAACATTCTGCATATCATAACAAGCCATAACATTAGAACCACTTTTCATCAAAATTAAAACCATCATTAGCAACCTCCTGTCATTGACACCATTGTCTCACTATCGTCTGTGAGACGATTCATCATATAAATTGCCTACTGTTATTCCATTTCTCCGTCAGTTGACCAATATCTTATAATTAATTATTAAAAAAGTTGTAATATAGGTTAATATTGTAAATATGGCGACAATGTGAAAGTACTTCCTCAAAGAAATTTATAAGTCCTTTATGTAATTTATACGTTATGTGTTGCACATAAATAATAATAATATATCTTACAGACGTATAGTCTTGTAGAGGAATCCACGTTATGAGTTATTCAACCCACGTTATGAGTCACATATAAATAATAATATATCTTACAGACGTATAGTCTTGTAGAGGAATCCACGTTATGAGTTATTCAACCCACGTTATGAGTCACATATAAATAATAATATATCTTACAGACATATAGTCTTGTAGAGGAATCCACGTTATGAGTTATTCAACCCACGTTATGAGTCACATATAAATAATAATATATCTTACAGACGTATAGTCTTGTAGAGGAATCCACGTTATGAGTTATTCAACCACGTTATGAGTCACATATAAATAATAATATATCTTACAGACGTATAGTCTTGTAGAGGAATCCTTGACATTCATGTGTTTTGTCCTGTTGTCCACATATTGAAATGTTGTGGAATAAATACATTTATTTTTATTTTTGCAATTATTTTTAGCGTTTATTTGTGTCATCATTATTCCGCATAATTTATTGAAATGATGATCCCAGTGCAGAAAAGAGTCCATTGTAACTCCCTGGTATTTTTGTAACGGTTTCTTGTGAACTGAAAACACACAAGACATTTCTGAAACCAACTATTGTATGTAATTGTAAACTATCCAATATTTTCTTTAATTGATGTAGTAGTTCTATTTTTTGTGAAATAAAAATTTATTTATTTGTCAGGTGGCTTCAGGGAACCTTTTTGGGGTTGTTGTAATCAAAATGATCCCTGTGTAACTTCCGAGTTTCACATCCGGGACGTTGTCAACTACGAGAGGATGACAGGCTTTGTAAAAATGCCGTTCTGTGAGGATCCCGAAGCGTTCCCCGGAATATATGCCTTGGATTGTGAGATGTGCTACACCACAGAAGACTGTGAGTTAACCCGCGTTACCGTTGTCAACCACGAAAGAGAGACTGTCTATGACGAATTGTGCAAACCGTTGGCACCTATAATTGACTATTGCACACGGTAAGTGTCTCGATAATAATACCGGGCCTATGTTGCATGATAAAATACAATTTTTCCTACAGTTACGTTGAAAAGTGGCCATTGCTGCACTGATTACAGAACGCAAAGAATCACTTTTCCGCTCTAGTGCGGGAAAAATTTTTCTGCACTCCAGATTTGCAACATGGCAACGCAAAATACTTAGTAGGTTATATGGAGCAACAGTGCAGCAAAATCAAAATGAAGTTGGTAACAGTGACTGCTGTGGCTGCTATAGTGAGCAGAGGTGCAACCAAGCACAACGCGCTAATTATTATTCATTATATATTATAACCAAGGACAACGAGAACTTTAGGATTTTAGGATTAATGTTTTTATCAATAATAAAATTACACAGAAAAACATTTGATGAATTTCAGGCAATTTTACCCATAATTACCCACTTTTCATATTCAATGGTAACTGTAGGAAAAACTTAATGTGAAATACGTGCGCAAAGTTCCTCTGCTGCACTCAAGAAACCATTCCGCCCTCGCCTACGGCTCGGGCGTAAACGTTTCTTTCGGGGCAGCAAACTGACACTTTGCGCACTAGTTGCACAAATAACTATAATATTCTTGTAATTTCCTACTCCAATAACCAGCTGACTACTATAGTTCCCCAAACGAAAATGGGTCTCTCAAGGCCACTGCAATGTTGCCACTGTTGTCCACCCCTCACTCGACCAGTCTATATACATTGACTATATTTCTACATCCTGAAGATAGCTCTTTCCTTCTCATACCTTCCCTCTTCCTGTTTTCCGTCACTACCTGTCACAAATTCTTTTGAGCACGTCAGGTTCAAAAGTTCTATTGTGTCATTCTTTGAAGTTAGAACAATAACATCCCCCGTTACCTCCTCCCCTCCACCGCTATCTTCTTCAACATCATGAAATGGAGGAAATAATATTGTTATGTATAATGTATAACTCTTTATTGAGTCATGACATCAAGAAATCCAATTTTATAATCATGATTAGATTTTTCCTTATAAATGCAACTATTTATAAACTGAGCTTTACTTCATAAAGGTTACTTGAAGACTTTTATAATAATCAATTGGAAGTGGAGTAATGTAATTTTATTTATTTTATTCAATATTCTTGTAGTGTCCACTTCACTCTGCATTTTTCAATTTGCATGAATTCTCATGTGATCAATTCTCATTCGAACACCAGTACAGCTGTTGAAAGTTATATGTATTATATATAATATATACGCTGTGGCTACAGTTACGGTAACCGTAACTCCATTCGCGTTCCGGTGAACATTTGTGCAGGCGCGGCTACCGCTATTTACATGTGCATTGTGGTGTTGATGGTTTTTGGTGACATGGTTATGATAACCTATCGTTTCAATGAAGTTAGTTAGAAATAAGTTAGTTAATAATGAGGTTAGTTAGTTACTTAGAAATCATAACCATGTGACCAAAAACCACAAGCACCACAATGCACATGTAAATAGCGGTAGCCGCGCATGCTCAAATGTTTACCGGAACTCGATACGAGCTACGGTTACCGTAACTGTAGCCACAGCGTAATATATAATCATTATGTACAATACATTTGTAAAACTGTGAACTATATTGTCCTCGTCATAGTCAACAATCCATCGAAGACAAACAATACTCCTCACAAGAACAATACTTCACTCTCATACACACATTCACTTTCTATCTTACTAGCCACCCTTAGTACAAAGTGGCAACAGTGTTGGTAGAGACGGGTGGTGGTGTCAAGAAGAAACTTTGACCTTGAGGGACCCATTTTCGTTTGCCCAACTATAATATTATTAGATTGTATTTTAACATGCAATAGGCCCCTGGTGAGCATGACCATAGAGATAGATAGATTTTTAATTCATTCAACACAGTGTAATATTACAATATATTACACTATAGTGAGGCCCACGTTATAATGGCAGTGTACAATTGACAATACTGTTGCTGTCCTTTTCTATCATACAGCAAAACAGATAGCGCTATCTCTCTCTCTAGCTTTGCAATGTTGCCTGTTTGCCAGAATATTTTATTTTTACTTTTGACAGTGACTGTACAAAAGTAGACTAACAATTCTCAGCCGCCATTTTTTTTTGTTCATTCTATCAAAATACTTGAGTACACAAGTCGTATAATTGATTTAAAATGTATTTTTAAAACAATCAAATAATTTTTAGACATTACCGTATGAGAAACACAATTAAAAATGCCTGAAATGACATTTTAAAACTTGATAACTAACCATCCTAGATTTTAGCCTACACGTTTAGGTTAGACCTACTCGTACCGGTATAAATAATAATTGAAAGGTTATTTCAGAATTATTTCCAATGAAATTACTTATTTTAAAAAGGATTTCTATTTTTCTATAATTTTTGAAATAAATTGGAATAGAATACCTAACAAATAACTTAATTTCTATTTTGAAATTCAGATTGGTGTATCACAAGTTTTTAAATTAGCCGCCATTTCAGGTTTGTATAAAAATAAAAATCTGATCCCAGTTATGGAAGCAAATTTTTGAATCAAATTATGAAAAAAAATATTTTCTCGACTAATTTGACATTAAATGGATCATTTTATTAAGGAAATAGTAATTATTATCTGATCAAATTTAATGGGATGAATTGAGTAACAGCTGTGTACAGTCCTTAGACCAGTTATAGAATAGACACGCTGGGAAGTCTAGCCTATGAAGCCAACATCTACTGCCATATCGCCATATCGTGACGTCATCATTGGATAGAAAACTTTTCTGTAGATTGTTTACAATATTTTCCATAGCAGATTGTGTCTATTTCAGATGAAAGTAGATTATTATTCATGAAAATTGACATAATCTGCTATGGAAAACAATGTAAACAAACTCTACAGAAAAGTTTTCTATCCGATGTTGACGTCACGATTTGGCGATATGGCAGTAGATGTTGGCTTCATCGACTTTCAGTACGAATATAGAATGGGGCGTGTCTATTCTATAACTGGTCTAAGGTACAGTCAGTGGCAAAATGGAGAGACTTGGCAACGTTTTTCTCCTATCTTTCTTCACTGCCATTATAACGTGGACCTCACTATATAGTACAATATCATCAAAAATCGTCAAGTCCAGAACTTAAAACAGCGTAATTTTAAACCCTCGACTGGGGTAGGGTTTAATTTAAAGTTCTAGACTTAACTGAGCAAACACAATTCAGTTATTGTTTTGGAGTAGATGAAAAGCCAAATAGATGTCATGGAATACCTAAATTATTTGGATTAGCCCATCTAAATTCATAATTCATAGTTTGCAAGTTTATTTTGGAATAAAATTATATGTAAAAAACTAACCTTATTTTACGACTGACGTAACCTAAAAATGTTCAAGAAAAATAATACAAGGATTGCCTTGGAATTTTATTTCCCAATGTGAATATTACTAATCAATGCCATATTCAACATATTATTAATAATAATATAACAATAATAAATTATTATTCCAGTTTCTTTCAAAACAAATACGTTTTACAACTCAATAGGTAGTAGCATAATAAACTTTTTATTCCAAAATCAATGCTAAATAATAACATAACGTAAAATGAAATGTTTTTTTTATTCATGTTTCAAAAGGTTAGGTTTTGCTTTGAATGTATATACCTACACCATACAAAGAAATCGAAACGTATTTTCACAAAATAGTTTGGAGAGCATTTGAACTATCCCGCTGCAATCAGCTGTTTTGCTATAGGCCTAATGCCAACAATACAACAGCAAAATATTGAGAATTTCCCTCATGTTTACTGCGTTAAAGTCCTGGACTTGAATAAGTCGAGAACTTAATGGACCCCGGAGTTTAGAACATAAACCCGTGACTCGGAAAGTTGATTTAGACCCGAGAGCTTATTCTAGTCCTGGACTCTGTAAGTCCAGAACTTATAGATCCCAAGCTCGGAAACCGGCCCTAAATATTTAGGGAGCTTATTATCAAATTTGCAGCCTGAATAACTAGGCCCACCCTCAAAAAGCATAGCCACAGAGAATAATCAATAAAATGTAATATGAACATATAAACATTGTGTTAATCTAAACTATAGAGAAAATATCGCATAAGAAGATAGTATGGTATAGGTCGTTTATGTTGAAAATTCCATGTCGATTTTTGTCAACTCAAGCCGTCTACTGTCTATTATTACTGTTTTGGCCGTGTGAAAGTGTAAGAACGGCATAGTATGAGAGACTATCAGCGTCACAAAGCTTCACTAAAAACTACTACTAGGACTATCGGCTTGAGTTAACAGAGAAATTCGCAACATAAACGCCCTATATCATGGGATATCTTCTTATGATATTTTCTTCATATCATGAGTTATTGAATCTATTTCATAGATTGATAGAGCAGTAATGATAAAGCTGGATTCACACATCACAGTGACAGTGAACATTGAAAATATAATTCCCATAATTGAAATTAGATGTATTTAAATTCAGAATATTTACAATCAAAAGCAATAAGATAACAAAAAAAAAAAAAAACAAAAAAAAACAGCTCAGCAAGATGGAAAATAATGAATAACAAATGTATTAAAAATAACTGTACAAGGGACAGCTTGAGTACTTTTTTTGTTTATTTGTTAATTTAAAAGGAATTCCTATCAGGTAGTGTATGTGAGTACACTTACTCTCATTGTTTATATTAGCCTATGCAATTGAAAAAATAGGTCAACTAGAGCTCTTGTATCTGAAGGGAGGTCTAGACTGACCTCCAACCGTTTAAGGCTGTGCAAAGGCTAAAAATAAACTTTCTACTCGCGATATTTTTCCAAGTTATTCGATTTTTAAATCATCAAGCTATTTAAATGAAAAATATTTCTCAGGAAAACATTTTTTTCTGATCATTACTTTTTGAGATATGAGCGCCTAAAGTGCAAATCTTTGGGACAGAACATTTCAAATTCGGTAAGAGATAAACCCATGAGATTTAGAGGATAGATTTTCCATGGTATTGTTGATCGAGTTAAACAACAATTTTCTGAAAATGTCAATTTTTAAGATAGTTATTCAATTTACTAAAAATTACTTTTAGTTGAGTTATATTTGGTAAATTGAATAACTTTTTCATAAATTGATATTTTCAGAAAATGTTTGTTTTACTAGATCAACAATACCATGAAGAATCCATCCTCTGTTCTCATGGATTTATATCGTACCGAATTTGAAATGTTCTGTCCCAAAAATTCAAACTTCAGTCGCTCATATCTCAAAAAGTAATGATCGGAAAAAACTGTTTTCATGAGAAAACTTTTTCATTTTGATAGCTTGATGATATACAAATCGAAAAACTTGGAAAAATATAACGAGTAGAAAGTTTATTTTTAGCCCTTGCATAGCCTTAATTTGTTAGTGTTCGTATCTCAAACTGAACAGTGATTTACAGATTCTTTTTATTTTCATTCTTCATCCTCGCCTATTTCTTTTTCTTCTCTTTCTTTATCTCTTTTGCTAATATCCCCCATTCCTTTATTACCCTTTCTTGTTTGCTCCATTCTTTAAAACATTACAAGTCAACTGGAATTATTAAATTGCGTTATTTGAAAAATTAATTCATTGTGAGTTCTATTGTACAATATTATTGGTATGTAACGTTTAAATAATAATGTTGATTTATTGCAGTTTTTCCGGCGTGACAGAAGAAGACCTCCAAGGTGTTACAAAAACCTTAGAGGATGTACAAGAAGATCTCATGCGCATTTTCAACGATAGGACTATCCTCGTAGGCCATGGGATCGGCAACGATCTGAAAGCGTTGAAAGTAAGTAACTTACAGCTCTAATAAAAAGTAAATTCTTATGACTTTTGTTGGTGGAGGGTCTCTTGCGGGAAGGTCCCCCACCTCTTCTGAATATGGGCCTCACGGCTGTCATACTTCAACCTGGACCGACAGCTTAATGTGCACATCCGATTACACGGGAGTGACCAGTTCAAAAACTTTTGGCTATGAGCGGGGTTTGAACCCGGGATCTCAATGCTGCTACGCAAGCACTCTATCCACTAGACCACGGATCACTCCACAACATTAATACTCATGTTTGATATTGTAATGTATTGAGAAATCATATATTTAATTGGAACGTTATCATGGGATTTAGAATAAATAGTTAGTACTTGATCTGGCCTAATGGCATCAAGTCAATGTTGTATTTTGTCTTATTTAAGTGAATAAACGAATACTTAACAGATATTATCTCATTCAGTTTGCGGTCAATTTTGATAGTTTTATCATGTTTCACACTACAAAAATATCTTTGAGAACCGATATTCTATGAGATAAGATAATATTTTTATTCAACACAAAACATTTTTGTATGTATTGTCAATACTAAATATTGTTGTAAGTTTTATAAATAGTATTACCATAGAGAAACAATAGCGTTAGTAGATATCCCATGGTATAGGGAATTTATGTCGCAACTTTTACTGTTATCTCAAGCCGATTACTGTCGATTATTGTCAATTTTTACTGGGTGATAGTGTATGAACGGCACAATTTGAGAGACTACCAGCGTCACACAGCTGCATAGGAAAGAACTACGTTACTATCGGCTTGGGATAACAGTAAAAGTTGCGACATAAACGCCCTATACCATGGGATATCTACTTATGCTATCGTTTCTCTATGGTAATACTCAATCCGATTTTTATAATATCTAGCTGACTGCGCATTGTTTTCCATGAACTACTGAACTGATTAACATTAAATTTTTCATATAGATTTTTAATTTAACTGAGGATAGTTATAGGTCTATTTTCAATTCTTCAAGATCTCAGTAGGTCCAGTATGTCAAGTTTTTGATTAGACCGTTGCAGAGCACTTCTTAACAATTGCATGCAATTGCAATGCAATTCAAGATCGCAATAGGTCCAATTTGTCAAGTTTTTTATTAGACTCTTGCGGGGCACGTCTTAAAATACATGTAAAAGCTAAACCCTTATTTTAATTTACAGATTATACATACAAACATAGTGGACACGAGTATTGTTTTCCCCCATGAGAGATCCGATGAATTTAAAAAGAAGCTGCGTGACCTCGCGCGTGAGTTCCTCAAAAGAACGATCCAAGATGGTGGTAAGTAACCCAAACTATGCTGATTTCATCAATACCAATTTACCCATTTGTAGTCTTCAATTTACAGCATTCTGTTTGAAACAAAAACAAAATGATAACAGTTATCATCAAAACCAACTTAATAGTTGTGAACAAAAACAAAATGATAACAGTTATCATCAAAACCAACTTAATAGTTGTGAAGATGATAATCTGATATTTACCCATACTGAATAAAAATACTAGTTAATGTCTTAACTAGTTTATCAAAAAACGAGATTTCGTTAAATATAGAAAAACGTTTCGGTTGTTATACCATTATCAATCTCTCTGGTAGACTGGGGAGTTTACCAGAGGTAAACGGTGTCTTCCAGAAATTGATAATGAGTTACTAGTTGCTGTCTTAACTAGTTTATCGAAAAACGAGATTTCGTTAAATATAGAAAAACGTTTCGGTTGTTATACCAATATCAATCTCTCTGGTAGACTGGGGAGTTTACCAGAGGTAAACGGTGTCTTCCAGAAATTGATGATGAGTTGAACTGATGAGGCTAGATAATGAGTTGAACTGATGAGTCTAGTTAATGAGTTGAACTGATGAGTCTAGATAATGAGTTGAACTGATGAGTCTAGTTAATGAGTTGAACTGATGAGTCTAGATAATGAGTTGAACTGATGAGTCTAGATAATGAGTTGAACTGATGAGTCTAGATAATGAGTTGAACTGATAAGTCTAACAGAGATTGATAATGGTGTAACAACAGAAGCCGGTGTTTCGTTTTTAATAAATCTGTGGTTAGACAACATCTAGTCTTTTTATTCAAAATCAACATACGTGAGTGTAAATTGTTACACTTATTATGTAGGCCTATGTTATGTTTGAAGGGACAGATTCAAGGATCCAAAGGTTCAAAGAACCTCACACGTCAACCGAAGCTTATTGTGTGTCCCAAGTATGTTAGTTGGGCAAACCAACTCATGTCTCCTTCACAAGGTCCAGGAGTTTTTCCCTATACTAACATCCCATTCATCACCTGGCTGCTTGCAGGCAAACAGTGCCCTTCTCCTTGCCCTTGTCTCTCGCAATCCAGTGTGATATGCTTGGCAGTTTCTTCAGACTGATTGGTCCTCGTGACCTACGTGAGTTCCACTCCTGGCCATTTTCTTGTAGGTCCTTCCGCTTATCTAGACATAACTGAATTAATAACTATCACTATTATTATCACAATTATTATTATTATTATTATTATTATTACTATTATTATTATTCAATTATTTCATCACTTACAAAGTGAGCATTTTTTATTGTAACCTAAGTCGGCCATTGACAAGACTTTGGTAATCTTTATTCTGTCAAATTTAAAAAGGATCTAATCATTAATACCGTGCTGAGTACAACCGCCTTTTGAGTTCCATGTTTTGCACTCCCTGAGACACCAAGGCGACTGAGGTTCGCTGAAACCTTCTGCCTGATCACTCCAACAGTAGAGATAATTATAGGGACAGTTGTAACTTTCTCCTGCTTCCAGACATCCCTGATTTCAGCAGCCAGGGGGAGATACTTGGATACTTTTTCATTGTAATATTGTTCCAAGTTGTGGCAACATGGTATGCCAACATCAATCAAAATAGTCTCCCTGGCTGTCTTGTCCATGAGGATAATGTCTGGCCGGTTGTGCACAACTGTCCTGTCAGTCAGCACAGAGCGATCCCAATACATCTTGTGTGTATCATTCTCAAGTACAGAAAGTGGCTTGTATAGATAGTATGGCAGTTTTTGATCCAGTAGACCAAACTTCAGGGCAAGATCCTGGTGTAGGATTCCAGCAACAGAGTTGTGGCGCCTCAAGTAGTCTGTAGTCTGTTGCAATGTTTCGGGAGCCATACCATATCTTCTACATAAGTCACAATTTATAGGCAGCTTCAATATATGCTTCTTGTAGTTCTTAGTAGCTACTACTTGGTCTTGAATAGCTACCATGAAGCCTTCTGTCTCTATAAACAGATCTCCGTGTCTGAGCCACGCATTTGAGGCATCTTCATCCATCCCAGGCTGTCCCAAAATGTAAGCATGCCTCCCATGCAGCTGTTTTGCCCGCCATTGCTGAAGGATCTCATTCTCATGCTGCCCATCTGTTTTTGGTTCGTCGTTGAGCTGTACAGAGAGATTGAGTGGGGTATATCCTAGATCAGCTCTCCTCACCGCATTGTACAAATCTCCATCCTTAGCCAAGAAGTATTGTTTCATGCTTCTGATCTGCTTCATACACGCCCATCTGATGTCAATGAGCCCACGACCTCCCTATTATTATTATTATTATATTATTATTATTAATCAGAATCAAGAATTTGTATTCGCTAAATAAAAACTGGAAGAACTTATAATCAAATCTACAGGAAGAACATGCACAGGAACTTGAAACTGAATGAGATTTTACATTGATTAAATAAAAATTCTCAATTACACCTCTGAAAAGTTTTATTGATAAAGTCATTAGAAAAACTTTCACAAGAAATAAGTCCAATTTAGAATACAGGACAACAAATAATACTTTTGAATTATGTATAAAAAAGAAATCAAATGTAAAACTGTAACTAGATCACTTGAAAAAAATCAATATTATTTTATCCTACCAACCGAGATATCCGAGGCGTTGGACCCTTCAGTCTGCTAGCACCACCTGGTCTTGGGTTCGAATCCCGCTGTATGCATGGACGTTTCATCTAATGTAATCACCCACTTCCTTCCCATTACCCACGCACATGCTGAAAACTTATGTGGGGATCATCCGCTATAAAAAAATAATAATTTGAATGTAGCAATTATGAATAATTTTACAATAAGGCTGGTGACACCGATTAGTCAAGACGAGACTAGTCACGTTTAGTCACAATACTTCACATAGTTGCTTATGGAGTCATGTCTAATTGCAATGACTAATCAGTGTGTGTTGCGTCATAAGCAGCTATGTGAAGTATTGTGACTAAACGTGACTAGTCTTGTCTTGACTAATCGGTGTGTCACCAGCCTAAGTGGTAGAGAGGACCAAAAAGTTCTAACTCAGCCAAATAAAGAATATTATCATTTCATTTCATACAGTGAGGTCCACGTTATAATGGAAATGTTTGTTAGTATTGCTATCCTAGTCTATCATTCAACAAATCGGATAGAGATATCTCTTTCTCGCTTTGCTCGGTTGCCTAATCGTCTTTTAACAATGTAGAATTAACAATTAATATCAACAAAATATTTAATCTTAATTATGAAAATTCATTATGAAATAATATAATTTCTGACTTAATAAAATATAATTGATTATTTTAAACGAGGATGAACAGTTAATATTACATCAATAAACCTGTCTATAGCAAGCATTGGCAAGACAGAGGTTCGGCAACGTTGTTCTCCTATCTTTCTCCACTGCCATTATAACGTGGACCCCACTATAGAACCAATTTTAGGCTGGAAATAAGTCCAATGTAACTTGAAAGCATCGGAGTTAGAAATGGATTTTTCCTCCATCTCCTGTCTAAAGTGTTTACTTTACTCCCTGGAACATAATACTGTACTAAAGTGTGACGATTTACAATTCAAAGCCAAGCAATATTCCTTGAACAATATAACAAAATAACACATCTTGTTCAATCTATGATGATAAATTAGAAAATTGATGAACTAGAACACCATAAAATGGCGATTTTGCAATGCATTACGGGATTGTGTCATGACCTGTATTTTATAGACCTTGGCGGAGAACTGTGATTACAAGCCAGCCCAGCTGTTTACTTTTTAGATTATGTTGTAACACATTGTTTGGTCACATACGTTTTTAAAAATTATTTTATTTTGCAGTTTTTATAAAAATGTAGGTGGAGGAAAAATGTTTGTGTATATCACGAGTGAAAAATGTTTTTTCTCCCTCAGGAAAATTGTTGCCCTCGGCTTCGCCTCGGGCTTCAAACTTTTCCCTCAGGGAGAAAAACAGTACTTTTCACTCTAGATATACAAATAACTATTCTTTATGCCGCATATACATGTTGTTCCAGTAAACTGGCTCAGCCTGGCCGAGCCTGCAATATGTGACCAGTGTCAAATGAAGGCCAGCGTTGGCAAACCACCCATTGCACTGGCCGACATTGGGCCAACATGTAGGTGCGGCATCACCGTTGAAATAATGACAAAATGTCGGTAAACCAATTGATGAATAATTACTGTTTGTTAGTTAATGAAATGGTTAAAAGTTAGAAGTTGCTATTCTTCATCATATTGAAAATTAATATTTAAATAAATAAATAAAATTATATTTGAATGTTTCAGATTCCGGGCACTGCTCTGCTGAAGACGCTCTTGCGGCTCTAGATCTTATGATCTATAAAATAAAAGAAGACTGTAAGGTTTACAAGCCTAGGGTGAGTTATAATCAATCGTTTACTTCATTTGCTTCTTTTCTTGTAGCTAATTATGCATCTTGCATTTGGAGTGAGGTGATATTCTCAATTGATTAATTTTGCTTCATTTTTTTATAGTGAGGTCCACATTATAATGGCAGTGTTTGATTAGCAATGGTATTGCGATCCTTGTCTATCATTCAACAAAGCGGATAGCGCTATCTCTCTCGCTTTGCTCTGTTGCCAGATCGTCTTTCAATTGATAATTAATCAACAAAATATTTCATCTTTTAGAAACATTTCTTGCTCAATAAAATATAATTGATTATAGTTATACAAATTTCTGATTAAGTGGACTGTAATTTTAATCGATTCAATATTCAATATATTCTGGTAGAAAAATACTAATGAATCCATTCATGATGCAATGAAAATCTCTATTATTAAAACTTACCCCGGGCTGATGATCTACGCTGTAAGTCAGAGTGATTTTTACCTATAGGTTTGGGTGGTAAAAAGGTAAAGGAAAGAATTAAGGAATAGAGAAATGTAAATAAATCACTTGACCTCTGATGATTTATGATGTAGCCAGGCACTGCAGAGAGTTGTTGAATCATGTATGGAATTCTGCTTCTCAATTTTACTATTAATTCACTACTACTTTCAATATAAAAAATACTCAAATTCTCACATGTAATTTAAAACACATTATTACTCCCTACGATCGGAGACACGAAATTACAACTAATAATTTCCAATAGAAATACGAACAAAATCAACGAACGAGTCGAACTGTCCTGTCAACGGAGGCAGCTATGCGAGCCGACTGAACGAAAAACTTCAAACCAAACAATTAAACAATTACGAACTAGACGGGGGAGATTGAAGCTAGCTACTCAGCGCCCAAACTCCATTAAATTCAAACGGCGTCAACAGATTATTTTAAAAGAGAATAAACAGTTAATATTACATCAATAAACCTGTATCAGCTACCGTCTATAGAAGGCATTGACAAGACAGAGGTTCGGCAACATTTTTCTCCACTGCCATTATAACGTGGACCTCACTATAGCTAACTATGCATCTTGCAGTTGGAGGGAGGTGATAGTCTCAATCGATTTGTTTGTGTTTTTGATATTTCTCGTTTTTTGTTTTTTATATGTTGATTGTCAGTAAAGCTAAAGTCCGAGAGATATTTCTTGTAACATGAAGAGTGGAAACTAATTTCTCGTTGCACAGTTTGTAGCATGGACAGAGTAGTGGAGAGGAGTAAGCTTGCTGGATGCTGACACTAAAGTAGGCAGAATGCTGTTAGGTTGTGGCAGTGATTAGTGAAGGAAAGAGCATCGGGCCTCTCTGTCATCGAGAGAGAACCGTTTAAAAATAAATATCTCTCGGACTTACAGACTTATCCTGTCTTAAAAACAAAAATATCTTACAGATTTCATCCATGGATTACCCAAATTGTTCCGAGGACAGTAACAATTATATAGTCTACGTACACTATCACACATTGGTTTTAAACTAGTTCAAAAAGATTCCTTCTCTTCAGTCTTCTGATAAGATCTTAATTTTGTAGTAGTTGGCTTGCCTCAGGGTTGACATGATGATGGCATCTCGATTCATGCCGCACAGCAAATCGCCTTATCTCATTGGACACAAATTGAATGTATAGATCTCTGTTCAAGTCCATGTACCAAGGAGCTTTGACCATATTCCTTTATACTTTATTTTGAAATCTTTGTACTATATTTTCTCTATTGATGCATGCCTCAGGGTTGACATGATTATGGCATCTCGACTCATGCCGCATGGCAAATCGACTGATCTCATTGGACACAAATTGAATGTATAAATCTCTGTTCAAGTCCATGTACCAAGGAGCTTTGACCATATTCCGCCATACTTAATTTTGTAATCTCTGTATCATATTGATGTTATAATGGTGTCATAATGATGATATACATAGTCTGTATAATAAGTAACCGGACTGACCTTGGGAAATTTTTTATGGGCAAAATATGTACAATTTTTCATTAGATATCCCCAAAGTAATCCCTATTGGAGTCGATAGCACGCTGATACCGGATTTTCAAATCCCTGAACGCTCCCTGGAAGTCGGCAACCTCTATGCTGTGTAGAGCCCTCGTCGTAGCAAGTTGAACGTTTTCCAGAGTCCCGAACCGCGTCCCCTTAAGTTGTCTCTTGATCTTGGGGAACAAAAAGAAGTCCAGTGGTGCCATATCCGAACTGTAAGGAGGATGTGGCAACGTTACCCTCGACTGTTTGGCCAACTGCTCGGTGACGAGCAGGCAGGTGTGCGACGGAGCATTGTCGTGATGGAGGATCAACGAATCGGCAATCTCCGGATGGACTCGATGAACCCGGGCGGTTAGTCGACGGAGCACCTCTCTGTAGTACTGGTCGTTTACAGTTTGGACGGGTGGCACAAACTCTTTGTGAACGGCCAGTACTACAGAGAGGTGCTCCGTCGACTAACCACATGAGTTCATCGAGTCCGTCCGGGGATTGCCGATTCGTGGATCCTCCATTACGACAATGCTCCGTCGCACACCTGCCTGCTCGTCACCGAGCAGTTGGCCAAACAGTCGAGGGTAACGTTGCCACATCCTCCTTACAGCTTGGATATGGCACCACCAGACTTCTTTTCGCTCCCCAAGATCAAGGGACAACTTAAGGGGACGCGGTTCGGGACTCTGGAAAACGTTCAATGTGCTATGACGAGGGCTCTAGACAGCATAGAGGTTGCCGACTTCCAGGGAGCGTTCAGGGATTTGAAAATCCGGTATCAGCGTGTTATCGACTCCAATAGGGACTACTTTGAAGATATCTGATGAAAAATTGTACATATTTTGCCAATAAAAAATTTCCTGAAGTCAGTTCGGTTACTTATTATACAGACCCTGTATATTGGTGTCATAATGATGTTACAGGCACATCCCTAGAGTAGGATCCTGTACACCCAAATTTGTTTTAAGATTTGGTTGTTTCAAAGATTAGATTGGCGACCAAGCAATTCGTCCATATTTAATATCAAGCTGTTTCCTTTTGATTTTGATATTCTCCTTCCACTTCAATGTAAATCTAATGCCATTCCATCTTTGGAATTCGACATTAGAATTAATGAAGTCAATTATAATCATTTTTGATTACTTTTTTTCATTTATCCATTTTTGCTCTATCTTATCAGACTATGCACTACGGAAGGATGGACCCCCACTACCCCAATCAACCCCAGACTAATCAAAGTCCGCCGATTCAATTTCCGACGCATCAATTTGGGACAAATCAAATTGGGCCGATTCAATTTCCCACACATCAATTTGGGACAAATCAAATTGGGCCAATTCAATTTCCGACGCATCAATTTGGGACAAATCAAATTGGGACGATTCAATTCCCCTGGAATCATTTTCATCCGACTCAATTTCATGGGAACCAATTTCTCCCGATGCAAATGTATCCAACTCAGTTTCACCCGATTCAATTCTACCAGAATCCGATGCCGTCCCATCCATCCACTCAGTTCCACCCAGCTTATCACCACCAGAACTGATTCATGCCGAGACTTTTGTGGAATATTCAGTTGATTTGAGGATTGCAATCTAGATGGAAGGTTTGATTTTTTTTAATGTTTACAGTACCTTTAGGCCTAGGCTACCAATCACGCCACCATTGTTGTATCTTTAAGTAGTCATAGAATTAAGTCCCCCATTAGTCATGACAACCAATCCACTTAAGGTCTTCGCTAGTGTGTGTACACATGTGCTCGTCGTAGACTGGCCACTAACGGTTGGATATGCATGATACACATGTGTTTACATGCTTGTTTTGTCTTCAGCGTGAGGCTTTGAACAAAAAACAGCTGTTTGACATCAGCTTCCAACATAAAATAACCACTGAAAAATTACAAATTAACCTCAAAATAATTTAACCTCAATTAGAGTAGGGACGAAAAAAACCTCTTTTGAGGTTAAATTATTTTTGTATCATTATAATTTGTAATTTTCCAGTAGTTTATTTTTTCCCCCTTTTTGTGTAGTTGAGAAGTTGATATTGTGGTAATTATTCATATTGAATGAAAAAAAAACTAAGAACTTGTCAAAAAACCACTGATTTATTGATAATTAGAAAGACCTTATGATTAGAGTTTATCAGAGATTGACAATGGTGTAATAACCGAAACCGGTCTTTCTAATTATCAATAAATCAGTGGTTTTTTCACAATTTCTTAGTCTTTTTCATTCAAGTTTATTTATTATTATATTATGTTAAAAGCTGTTGTCAAACAGCTGTTTTTGTTGGAAAATCACAAATTATAATGATAAGTTAACCTCAATTAGAGTAGGGACGAAAAAAATAACCTCTTTTGAGGTTAAATTATTTTTGTATCATTCTAATTTGTAATTTTCCAGTAGTTTATATTGTGTTAGAAGCTGTTGTCAAACAGCTGTCTTTTGTTGGAAGCCTTTCGCTGGTGACACAACATGCATGATGTGCATATAAACATACATGAAAATGTAAATAAAAAAGTCAAAAAACTAAAAACTGTTTTCTCCGATGTTTAGCTAAGTTCTGGTAGGTAGGATGTTCAGATAAGTTCTGGGGCATTGTAGTGACTGACTGCATTTAACTGCGCGCGCATTTAATGACCACATTGAGACATTTCATTAGTTTCACCATAGAGAAAAGATACCATTAGAATTAGAACATTACAAAACAAGCTTGTTATACAAGAATTATTTGTCTAAAGTTGCATACCGATTTATGCGCATTTCGCTTTTCATCAGCTGATTCTATGCTTATCATATCTGTATTTATTTACAGTGCACTTGCTCAATTTGATTGCGATTTTTATGTTTGCGACACGTTTTGTCCAACAAAAATTATTAAAAAAAATTTCGAGCCTTGAAACAATATGTACATAGTTTTCTCTACAATATTTTTTCCAATTAGTCCTAGTATCAGTCATTGCTTTATGGTTATAACATCTTCATTATTCTATAAAACTATGTAGACAATATTATTGTTGTAAGTTAGTAATAGTATTCCTTGAAACTGTTTAGTTCAACTGTTTTATTCTAGTTAATGGCAATGGTGGTGCTATAGGTTGTCTAGGCTTAATAGCGGTCTGAATCGAAATTAACTTGAAACTTAACTCTTTTTTCTAACTTTTAACGGCATGAATCTGAATCGAAATTTACTTGAAACTTAACTCTTTTTTCTAACTTTTAACGGCGTGAATCAACTCTTTTTTCTAACTTTTAACGGCATGAATCTGAATCAAAATAAATAACATCAATGTAGGAACATAAACCTATTAAACTATTAAACAAAATTCAACATTGAGAACTTATTGAGCATTTTTGAGTTTAGCAAAAGCTAGCTCAAATACAAGACATATGTATTTATAATTTTATACATAAATCAAGGATAAAATATATACATATACAATTGTTTTGTCTATAGTGAGGTCCACGTTATAATGGCAGTGAAGAAAGATAGGAGGAAAACGTTGCCAAGTCTCTCCATTTTGCCACTGACTGTACACAGCTGTTACTCAATCCATCCCATTAAATTTAATCTAATAATAATTATCATTTCCTTGATAAAATAATCAATTTAATGTTAAATTAATCAAGAAAATATATTTTTCCATAATTTGATTCAAAAATTTGCCTTCGTAACTGAGATCAGAATTTATTTTTATACAAACCTGGAATGGCGGCTAATTTGAAAAGCTGTGATACAACAATCTGAATTTCAAAACAATAGAAATTGAGTTATTTGGTGGGTATTCTATTCCAATTTCTTTCAAAAATAATAGAAAAATAGAAATCCTATTTAAAAATAAGTAATTTCAATGGATTAATTCTGAAATAACTTTTCAATATTATTTATACCGGTACGAGTAGGTCTAACCTATACGGGTGGGCTAACTAAAGCATGGATGAAGTCTAGGATGGTTAGTTATCAACTTTTAAAATGTCATTTCAGGTATTTTAATTTGTGTTTCTCATACGGTAATGTTTAAAAATTATTTCATTGTTTCAAAAATGCATTTTAAATCAATTATACGACTTGTGTACTCAAGTATTTTGATAGAATGAAAAAAATGGTGGCTGAGAATATTGTTTGTTCAGTTTTGTACAGTCACTGTCAAAAGTAAATATAAAATATTCTGGCAAATAGACATTGCAAAGCGAGAGAGAGATAGTTCTATCTGTTTTGTTATATGATAGTAAAGGACAGCAACAGTATTGTTAATCGTACACTGCCATTATAACATGGACCTCACTATAGTACTAAATTCCTAACACTTGTACTAACAGGCTAAGCCCAAAACTTCAGGCCTATCTGTAAATTTTCTTATTAGATGAAAAATGAATATGATTTTATATCTCTGTAGCCGCTGCATGAAATTGCTTTTGAAAGATCAATCAAATTTATAAATAATAGCTTACACTTTTTTGAGAACATTTTTCGTTATTTTTCGCCACATTGCACAGAAAGCAGTTGTTTTCCAGTCCCTACGTAGATCTGAAAGACATTGTTTGCAGACGACTCTCGTCTGACGTCAGAACAGGTTTCTTTCCGGCTAAGGCCGGAAAGAGTACCCTTTCCGGCCGCTTTTTGAAAATGTGTTTGGACAACTGTGTCATATGGTGCATTGTGTTCAGGAGGGTGAGATCGGAAATTTCCACCCCACTTTGAGTACCCTACGACGTCTGGTTCTTGAGATATGAGACATCAAAGTTTCCCCCCCTCTCATAAAACATTCTTATTCAATTTATTATTCTTATATAGCTGATTCCAGAAAGTTAGGCGGCTTTGTGGGTCACATGATGTAACCTACTCACAGCTGATGCAATGCATCTATTTATTGCCAAGCTAGATGACAACTCTACTTGACAACATCAGCTGTTGGAAGGCACAAGAGACCCACGAAAACCACCTAACTTTTTGGCGTCAGCTATACCTGTAGTGTGGCGAAAAATATCATACGCGACTCTCTCAGAAAGGTGTTTATGGTATTCGGATAACATATTCCCGGGCTCGGCAAGCCTCGCCCCGGGAAACTATCCTCATACCGTAAACACTAACTTTCTGTGCTTGTAGCGTAA
This sequence comes from Nilaparvata lugens, assembly GCF_014356525.2. Lineage (NCBI taxonomy): Eukaryota > Metazoa > Arthropoda > Insecta > Hemiptera > Delphacidae > Nilaparvata > Nilaparvata lugens. Next base: position 2,643,471 of record NC_052518.1, on the reverse strand, counting down.
TATACTATTTTCTTGATTCTCTTTCCCTTGATTCCCTTTTCATTTGATGATGATGATTATTATACTCGATGTGAGAATTTGAAAGCAACAGAATAGTAAGAAATTATACTTCTTATTATTAATCTTATTCACTAGACTGTTATACAGGGTCTTTACGAACTGCCTACCAATAGTCTAGGGCATTGTTCCTGGGTGAAAAACATATCTAAATATCATATTTAAATTGTCCGGAAGTCTTCAGTTACTCACACAGCGGCCATTTTGCTTTTTTCACCTATTATTTTTTTCTAAATAATGGTTAAACATACGAAATTGAAACTTTGCACAATCATTTATAACAACTAGACAAAGCTACAAAAAATTATGATAATTTTTCAAATTCATAAAACAAAATGGCGGCCATTTAAAATTTTGTTTCTTGAATAACTTAGAAACCGTTGGTTTTACAAAAACTCTACATGAATAACTTTTTTTAGTAAATTTAATTGCCTATCGGATGGTACCAGATTTTTTAAATTGGGCCAATATTGAATGAGATATGGCAGTTTTAGTGGTTGGTGTCTCACCTTTAGAGGGTTATGTAACGTTATTTTATAGTTTGAAATGACTTAAAATCGCTTACTATCAACATGCAATGCAAATAGAGATTGTTGCATCATTGGGGCGACTCTATTAGCATGCCTTGGTTTGCACTGCAACAAACTTTCAGTGGTCACCTATCACTTAGGCCATATCTCAGTTAATTTTGGCCCAATTAAAAAAATCTGGTACCAATCGATAGGTAATTGAATTTACTAAAAAAGTTATTGATGTAAAGTTTTTGTAAAACCAACGGTTTCTGAGTTATTCAAGAAACAAAATTTTAAATGGCCGCCATTTTGTTTTATGAATTTGAAAAATAATAATATTTTTTTTGTAGCTTTGTCTAGTTGTTATAAATGATTGTGCAAAGTTTCAATTTCGTATGTTTAACCAATATTTAGAAAAAAAATAATAGGTGAAAAAAGCAAAATGGCCGCTGTGTGAGTAACTGAAGACTTCCGGACAATTTAAATATGATATTTAGATATGTTTTTCACCCAGGAACAATGCCCTAGACTATTGGTAGGGAATTCGTAAACACTCTGTATATTGCTTCTCACTATTATGCTATTGATTTGTTATTCTTCAAACTTGCTTTTGTGGATGTGTATTAGTGCAAGTGCACGCTTGGTTATACATGATCAAGCGTGCAGATGAGAAACAAAGGCCCGGTCGCACAAAAGCCGGTTAAATTTTAACCGTGATTAAAGAAGCCGTTTTATCAAAAACGCATTCTCTGATTGGTTCTCGTGAAGTTAATCACGGTTAAAATTTAACCGGCTTTTGTGCAACCGGGTCAAAATCTGGAAAGAGCAATTGGAACACTCACACAGAGAGTGTAATTTTTTCTCAATCATGTAATTTGTAATTGCGTTTAATATTCAAATTTTAAATCCATGATTATTAATATTTTTTTTTCTTTTTCAGAACATCATAAGTCTTGATACGTTCAAAAAATGAGACACGGCACTAGAGAGGATAGACTTCATTTGTTTTTACGGATTTCATGTACTACATAATTAATATTTGTCTACTTTTATGACTGATTTTTTTATTTGATTTCATAAATCTTTTTCGATTAATTAAAAAAATGATAAAATATATATAAATAAAAATACATTTGTGACTTTTAATTATGACTTTTTATTTTCACTTATGAATTTTTGATTAGATTTTATGTCAAGATTTCATAATTCTTTCCCCATTAATTAAAAAAAAGAGATTGATTTATATATTGTGTGTTGAATTTTGGATAAATTTTATTCAAAATGAAATTTTGAATTTTGAAATATAATAACGTGTTAATATTCATTTATATCTATGATTGTTCACTAACTCGATTACTGCGTGAAACTCTGCGCCATTTGATTGCAGGGTTTGGTTTTCACCACACGATGGGCATATCCGTTGCTTCGCAGTTAAATTGTGCATCAATCAATGAAAACACTAGTCTATGATTTTACTTTTTAGACAATTGCTGCATCTTGATATGCTTTGCAGGAACTCCAAAGCACCAATAGCCTACACCAATAGCTACAGAGTGTAGACTGTCGAATACTTGGAAATATAACGTTAAATTACTTGGAAATGAAAATTCCCGAGTAAAATTCCAAGTGTACACTAAACAAATACATTTTTCCTCCACCTACTGTCTAAAGTACTTACTTTACTCCCTGAAACATAATACTAAAGTGTCACTTTTTCGCTCTCGGTAGTAAAAAACAGAAAAACTCCCTAGGGAGTAAAAGTGACTCCATTTAAATAACATGGGAAGCATCTCCATTTTAAAAACTTACATGGTAATAGGTTAGAAGGTCTAAGCTCAGATGAGAAAGCATAATAGAGGTGTCTGTCATTGAGTCAACTGAATTCAATACCACAACCAGAAATTTGATCAACTCATGAAATATATGTTTGTATGATAATTATTATATTCTTAATATTAGTAGACGATAAAAATTTATACAATTTTAAAATATTTTATTCTATTCAAAATACCAGCAAACAAATATTTTGATCTGCAATTCAAATCTGAACCGCGTGATCTGGAGTCAGCCATTTTTGGTAGCTGCCCAGCTGATATAATTGTTACAACTTTTGCCGATAGATAGCGCAATCAGCAGTGCCAATCAGACGATCTTATTTTAGGTTTTAGATTTAGGTTATGTTGTTAGGAATCATTGTCACCAATACGTAAGTTATTAGAATGATTTTATTTGCAGTTTCTATAAAAAAATGTAGATGGAGGAAAAATGTTGTGTACATCACGAGCGAAAAATACTTTTTCTCCCTCAGGAAAATTGCTCCCACAGGGAGAAAAAGTCGTACTTTTCACTCTAGATATACAAATAACTATTATTTAACGAATAAAAAATAAAGTCTTGTTTTTAACAAGAATGAACAGTTAATATTACATCAGTTAATATCATATCAGCTATCTTCCATAGAAGGAAGTGGCAAGGCAGAGAATCGGCAACGTTGTGGTCCTATATTTTACATTGAAATTATAGAAAATAATGTATAAAAATAATGAATAATATATAAACATAATAAATAATGTATAAAAAATAATAACCTATAAAAATCCATGTCCATGGACCTTTTTTATAGGTCTACAGGTCTTCCCATCCTTCCACCAGCAGCTTTTGTCACACATTTAACTCCTCAATTACCGTAATGGATTTCATGAATAATGAAAATCTCCCAGATTTGGTTGATATTGGGGCTATGGATAGAGGTTGACCTAACAAGTGTCGTGCTATAATATGAGACGTTTCGCTACAATACAGGGTGAGTTATCCACTGAAACATAAAATCTTCCCTCCACTCTCAGATCAGAAAAATCACTCATCTTCAAATGCTTATAACTCAAGAATAGGAGGTAATTTCGCCAATGTGATGACATATTGTTCCTCTAGTAAAGTACTATAATTCCTGAGAGTTTGAGCGATTTCAATTCTTGACCATTTTGGCAAAAATCCATGATGATTCATGGATTTCTTGAATAATGAAAATCTCCCAGATTTGGTTGAATTCGGGCTATGGATACAGGTTGACCATTAGAGATAGAGCGATTTAAATTTTTGACCATTTTTGCAAAAATCCATTATGTTTAAAACTACGTATTGACAGTAGGCCTACTAGTTATTCACAATACTGTATATCTATAGTGCTATTATGAGGTCCACGTTATAATGGATGTGGAGAAAGATAGAAGAACAGCGTTACCGATCCTCTGATTTGCCACTGCCTTCTATAGAGAATAGTTGACACCGGTATCTTATGTAATATTAACTGTTCATTCTTGTTTTTTTATTCATCAAAATTTGGGAGACAGACAGTTTTGGCTATGCCTGTTGTCTTTTCCCAATCATATTAAAATGTAATAATGATTTGTGATTGTCAATGGAATAAATAAAAAAAATAATCAATCAAGATAATATATTTTGAAATTTACAAATTCAAAATGTTTTTATCGCCGTGAACAAATACATGTTATATTGACAAAGTCATCAGGTAAACATATACATACATCATATATAGTTCTATTTTTCTGGTTCTAAATTTTGTAAAATTACGTGAAAATGTTTTAATTATTAGTGATTTGAGTGTAGTATTTTTGTTTCCTATCCAGTTTCTCAACCTTCAAAATTCAAAATTCTTAGTTTTAGTTGTTTTTGAGTGAAAAAGAACTAAATTTTAGAAAAGTGGAATCATAACCTCATTTCGGACTTTTAAATTATTATCTAAATTTGGGAGAGAAATAGTACAAGGAGTATCCTTAGTTTTTCTCTCCCATTCAGTGCTTCTTGTAAAAATTAGAATAATAAAATAAATAAATACAAACATTTCGCTTACTCAAAAACAGAAATATTATCACAGCAAACAGTTCCGGTATATTCATAACAATAAATTACATGTTCCAATCAATTATATTTAAGCACTCTTTAGAAGTCAATGTCGGTGTGCTCGAAAAACTCCGCAATACTATAAAAAGGGTTTCTTAAAAGCCATTCATTTAATTTGTGAAGGAAAATCTTTCTTGGTTATTTGTTTAAGGTGTTGAAAACTTGTTATAAACCTTTTTAGATAGTACCGTATGGCTTTTGAGAGATTTACCCAATCTGCAATAGTCGGTACAAATTTTTCGCTTACTGCGAATGTCATGCTTGTGAACATCTTTATTAAAAGTCAAATAGGGTACCTATTTTTTCAAAGAGAATGTCACTAGCTCTAAATAGTACTTAACGTAACAAGTCCGGTAACGATAATTTACCGCATAAGTATGATTGTTTTAGAATTATCATACGAATGCGGTGAATACGTTACCGTGCAAGTTACGTACAATATTTTTTGTCATACTTATCTGAGAAAGGATAATATTGCTGAGAAACAGAAACCATTACCTGCTGCTGCTCGAGCTACTGCATTCTATAAACATGACCTAGCCCGTAGCGCCTAGTTCATAACAGACAGACCCTTCTACCTCAAATAAAATAATAAAGGCCTAAATTATTAGATTTCAGATGAGTTCTTATAACTTGAAACTCCTTAAATGAGTTCTTTAATTATTATTTGAGTTAGCATATTCATTACTCAGATGTTATTGAGACTCAGTAGAGTCCTAACATACTCGACTGTAAAGAGAACATATGATCTCTACAGTATAGTATGCTGTAATGAAAATCACATGTTTTCTTGTCTGCAAACAGCTGTTTACCGGCTTGATTTAATGCATGGAAAACAGCTGCAATTGAGTAAGTATGACAAAAATGTATAAATTAACTATTGTTTTAATTCTCAATTCAATAAAAATCGGTTTGCAGTGATCCAGAGAAGCCGAGTCATTCATGATTCTGACTTCTTTTTTGAAAAGTTTCATGAAATTTTCATGATTGAAATTGAAATTTTGTCAATTATATTTCGACATTGTTGAAAAACCACCTGGCAACTTTGTGGAACTAGAAAAGGATATCTGAACCGACAAGTTTCATTTCAATGAACTAACAAATCTGTCTCCTTTTACTAGAGATTTCTTTGGAGTGGAACACATGACAGAAACAGCCCACTTATTTTCGTTTTTATACTTTTCTCGCATGGTAAGATTGACAAGTAGGTCGATTGTGTTGCTCCACCACGCACACTACATACATACACACACACACACACACACACTCACATATCAATTCCAGTTATCTCGTTCAGTAGCTTCCCTACATTTTTTATCAGAATACAGTCGAAGACTTTACTAGAATTTGTATTTTACATTTCCTTGTATTGTGCTTATTGAGAATAAAACTCCAAACTTTATAAAAAACAAAAGAGTTACTGAATATTGTTTAATTAAATAGATTAATGAGCATCCACTGCTTATAACACTGTTTTCATCCACTATTTTATAGAAATTTTTGAATCAACAAAGTGGATATATTTTATTTATTTATCACAATAAGTACAATCACTTGCGGAAAGCATCAAGAGATCAAAGTCCATAACTTCTGTTCCTATTTCAATTTAAACAAAACACAGGGTTATGAGAGTTAATAAAAACAATATAAAACTTGTATGACCCTTTTATTAAAACATGTTAAAAACTTTAAAACATTTTAACGACTAGTTTCGACCTACTTTGGCCATTTTCAAGTTTTTATATTGTTTTTATTAATTTGAACAAAGTAGCCCATATTAGTGAAGTTACTTTAGGTTATGAGAGTTACATTTTAAAATGAACAATTTAATATAGGTAATAGTCGAAGAGGATAACCACCTCTTATGATATAAAAAGAGTCTATAATAATTTATGTAGTTACTATTTTTCTATGGAAGGCCTACCATTATTATAGCCTACATCTATAAAAAGTGTGCCGGCTATATTCCAAAACTATTTGTAAGCAAGATATGCCTTCACCAATTATGTAAGGGTGGGAAAATGAAAAAACAAGAAAAAGAGATCGTACAGGTTTTTGATATTTAAAACAAATCAATAAATTATTTATTACAAAATTAGAATTATAATTAGAAATTACATCAGATTATAATTAATAATCAGATGAATATTTCAGGGGCTACTCGCTTTGCTGATCTGGGGTCGTTCAGTTTATGATAATAAAACAATAGAAAAAAAAACAAAAAATTACTATTTAGAATTATAGATCTTACTTTACCTTAACAAAAGTCCCTTGGCCTGTTCTTCAAAGGTCCAGTTAAAATACTCCCGAATTTAAAATAAAAAAATATAAAAAAAACTCTGCCAGTAGATGAATCAAAAACACCAGCTTTCCCTACAAGATTCAAATCCTGAAAAATACAATTATGTAGGTTTAAACTGCCCGGACTGCGACAGCCTATAATTGAATTCTCAAGACAGAATCCTTCAGGTAACCAATGCCTTAACTCAACAACTCACTTCACAAACGGGCCTCGAAAGAAAAATTCCAAATCTATTTATGTGAAAAACACATACAGCCTTGAACAGACCAAAAGTCAACTCACTCTTGTTTGTATAGCATGGAGCTAAAACCCATAATATTGCCTTAATAAAACACACGTTCCATCTTTGTACATTGGAGATCTTCTCGCTTTATCAATTATATTTAATAATTAAATCCGCGACCAGATTTCCAATTCACAAAATAATATTTCAAAAATTGAATAGGTTTTGATGTCATGTATGACATATTTATGAAGGCTTCATTTTTTAATGAAATTATACCTTTAGGTACTCAACTTGTTATAAATTATACTCTGAGAAAGTCAAAGTACTGTACCTAGATTTTGTCAGGAAATTGTAAATCAAATTTCCCTTTTTTAAAAACTTTTATCCACAATATGTTTCAACATATTAATGCCATTTCCAAGTAAGTGAAAATGGAATTAATGTGTTGAAACTTGTTGTGAAAAAGAGCTTTTAAGACGTTTACTTGAATTTTTAATTTCCTGATAAATAAGAGTAGCCCTAACAAAAAATTAATACCTAGGTTTTATTGGTAGGCCTATCTGTTAGGTTCCAGTTTTTTTGCAAATAAGAAATAGGTTGCGTGAATCCTGTTTTCTTGTTCATTATTTAATTGTTCTGCCGCACAGGTACTGAAAGAAACCAATCGAAACCTTTCCATCAATGAAACTGAAAAATCAATGATGATTTTCTAAAACGTACTCCATCCTCTTATCTAATTCTTACTAGTTTGGGACAAGAAAATATTGATGATCAGCTATATATTATAAATATTGATATCAGAAGGTGGTAGATTAGGAAAGTATATTTTGTTAACCAGCCAATTTCGTGCTATATTCTAATTGGAATAATATTTTTACCATAACTGTTTTTGATCTTACAAGGTTGTTTGAGATAGGTAAAAGTATATTTTGTTAATCAGCCAATTTCGTGCTATATTCTAATTGGAGTAATATTGCTACCATAACTCTTTTTGATCTTACAACGTGATTTGAGACAGTAAAAGTATATTTTGTTAATCAGCCAATTTCGTGCTATATTCTAATTGGAATAATATTGTTACCATAATTTTTTTGATCTTACAAGGTTGTTTGAGATAGGTAAAAGTATATTTTGTTAATCAGCCAATTTCGTGCTATATTCTAATTGGAGTAATATTGCTACCATAACTCTTTTTGATCTTACAAGGTGGTTTGAGACAGTAAAAGTATATTTTGTTAATCAGCCAATTTCGTGCTATATTCTAATTGGAATAATATTGTTACCATATAAATCTCTTTGATCTTACAAGTTGGTTTGAGACAGGTAAATATTGATATTCAACCAATATATTGCTAGCTTCAAATTAGAATGATATTGACAACATCACAAGAAATCTTATGATCTCACAAATCAGAAATCATTATCAGCTTTCAACGGATAGGTACGGTAGCTATAGGCCTAGTGAGCTTCACGTTATAATGGGAGTAGAGAAAGATAGGAAACAGCATTGTCCAGAGGCGGCCCTAGAGTTTGCGGGGCCCAAGGCGAAGCTTAACGGTGGGCCCCTTTTAATATCTAAAATAAATAATTGTCAACTATTCACTTAGAAAAAAAGTGCTGATTCAATGAACAAGAAATAAGTTTGTACTAGAAATTTATTATCATCATTCGCAGAGCAACATATGTATTAGGATATACATCGATTAAGTTTTTCTCAATCAGTAATTTAACTATTTCACTAATTTTCAAGTCCACAGGTATGGTTCGGCAGTACATTTTCAATTCTTCACATAGTTCTTCGCCGTCAATGTCCGAGATGTATTAGGATATAGACTACATCGATTAAGTTTTTCTCAATCAGTAATTTAACTGCTTCACTAATTTTCAAGTCCACAGGTATGGTTCGACAGTACATTTTCAATTCCTCACATAGTTCGGAGTTAGATGTAGTTTCTGTCTTAAATGTTAGCGTCTCTTGAAGTTGTTTACAGAAACTTAAAATCTCTATATCAGATTTGCCCTTCAATGAATTTAGTCTTCAGAGATACCCAAATCTCTCTTCATACTTTTTAAGCTCATTAAATCTCAACTCAGTGTTTTCAGTAATTTTATCAATGAGAATAGAGAAAAAAATCTGTTCTGAAAAGGTCTTCTGCATTTGAGCTTATAATCATCTTCTCCTTCATAAGAAAAGCTGGATTTCTTTTTTCTATGTCTAATTTTCTTGAACTCTTTTGATATACTAAGTTCTTCAGCAATCTCATTTGCACTGACCATTGCAGAGACTAGGCCATTATTTCTGTACTCAGCCAACCAAGATAGAAACTTATCGAAGTGATTTATGTCAGCTCTTTGCCACATTTTACTAACAAACTGAATTTTTACCAATAAATCATACCAAATAATTAATGAAATTATGAAATCATACAAAAGAATTTCATTTGTGAGTGTATTACATTCGCTGGCAGTAGCAGAATCATTAGTAGAATCTGAAAGTTCTTCTAAACACTCAGCAATCTCTTATAGTTGATAACGAAGAGCTTTAACACTTTCTACTCTACATTCCCATCTAGTTTCTGATAGAGGCTTCAAGGTAAGGGTAGTATTTGTTTTGTTTTTTAGAATACTCCATCTATTAGGTGAAGCAGAAAACAATATATAAAGCCTTTGTAACGTTCCAAAAAAGCATACATGCCATACATTAGCCGAAGCTACAGTTAGCCTAGCAGCTAATAGTTAATGCCCACCCACTTCAAGTGCGTTTGAGTAAACAATAATCATAATCTGGAAATTAGTTGTACATAGGATCGAAGTTTTGCCGATTATATAGGATATTTTAAATTGAAATATTAAATTTTAAAATTCCTTCTCAATTTTTTTTCTGTGTGGGGCCCCAGAAAATCCCAGGCCCCAGAGAAGCGCGGGGCCCCAGGCGCCGCCTTGTTCGCCTTCATGTAGGCCCGCCTCTGGCATTGCCGATTCTCTGCCTTGCCACTTCTGTAGAGGATAGCTGATACCAGTAATCTGATATAACTGTGTTTAAAATAAATAATCAATTTTATTCTATTCGCCAAGAATTTACATTTTCAACGATTTAATAGTAAATTTAAATGATTGGGATTAAATATATTGTTATTTGGTTATATTTCTACATTGTTGAAGACGATCTGGAAACGTTGCAGAGCTAGAAAAGGATAGCACCATCTGCTTTGTCGAATGATATATATATATATATATATATATATATATATATATATATTATATATATATATATATATATTATATATATATAGGTAAGGAATGTTTTGAACTCGTGGCTAGAGCACTAGATTTCTTTTTCCAGCCAAGCCAATTATTTAACAACAAATTATTTATTTATTTTCTTGTAAAACTGTTGTTAATTGGTGAATAAAATTTGATTTGAAACAAGGATAGCAAACACCAATGCTAATCAAATACTGTCATTTTAACGTGGACCTCACTATACCACAATATCATCTTCACAACTTCTCAGAAAGTAAATCCACTGATGGCAGATTACTCAAAGTTTGGTTAACAATCACTTATGTTCCTACATGTCAACCACATGATCACTGATCAGACAAAAACTTTGATAGATTTTAAGGTCATGAAAAATAGTTAGTTGTTCTATAGTGGGGCTATAGGCGTCAGGCAGGTAGAATTTAGTTCATGAAACTTCTAAAAGAAATTCAATTAATCAATCTCTTTATTCAAAACATACATCAAAATGTACATGAATGCGTCTTTCTTTATTATTTCCAAAATAATAAAATAAATACAAGTAAAAAACAAAATACATCAACAATAGGTAGTCTAAATACATAATGAGTTGGCACTATAAAATTCTTCATAACTGTATACTTCTAATTCCACGATATACTTTTTCAGTTTGTTTTTAAACCTTGTAATATCTTTTTCATGATTAATCTTAGTAGGAAGGTAAGTGATGAATTTGATGCCCATATAGGTCGGGCTTTGTTTGTACTTCTCTTTACTAAGTTCTTTGATAATAAAGTTGCTCCTATTTCTTGTATTATAGTCATGCACACTGGATTGCCTGGGGAATTTGTCTTCACTATTTTTTACGTGTAATATTGTTTTATAAATATTAATAAAGTTGTTCCTATATCTTGTATTATAGTCATGCACACTGGATTGCCTGGGGAATTTGTCTTCACTATTTTTTACGTGTAATATTGTTTTATAAATATAAAGTCCATACACCGTCATTAATTCTCACTTTTTAAAAAATGTCCTGCACGACTCTTGTCTATTTAAATTGAACATTTTTCTTATTGCTTCTTTTTGGAGTTTTAATATCCTATTCAAGTTAAATGCACTAGTCCCACCATAAATCTCAATGCCATATGAAGTATGAGAGTGGACAATGGCATAATACACGGATCTCAAAGTTAATAAATTACAAATGGGTGCCAGCCTTCTTAGTGCAAATATTCCTGTACTTACTTCCTGTACTTCATGATTTAATGAATGAGTTTTAAATTCATTACACTATTCTGCCTTAAGAACTTAACTAATTAAAATGATACTCAAGGTTGAGTGGTAGAAAGGACTTGAAAGTCTCCGCTTAATAAAGAATTTTCATTTTCATATTGGTAACATATTGGAAGTCCACTCTCATAGAATGGAAGTCATTATCAGTTTAGGCAGATAGGTAGGAAGGTAGCCAGTGAGGCCAGTGATACTTTTTAGATCACGGATCTCAAAGTTAATAAATTACAAATGGGTGCCAGCCTTCTTAGTGCAAATATTCCTGTACTTACTTCCTGTACTTCATGATTTAATGAATGAGTTTTAAATTCATTACACTATTCTGCCTTAAGAACTTAACTAATTAAAATGATACTCAAGGTTGAGTGGTAGAAAGGACTTGAAAGTCTCCGCTTAATAAAGAATTTTCATTTTCATATTGGTAACATATTGGAAGTCCACTCTCATAGAATGGAAGTCATTATCAGTTTAGGCAGATAGGTAGGAAGGTAGCCAGTGAGGCCAGTGATACTTTTTAGATCAGTGACCACAGAGCGCTTAGTACAAGTTGTCCAGTCGAGTTGCGTTGTTGCGCATGCGCAGTGCAGAGAGAAAGAGAGCTTTCTCAGTGAAGAAATTAGGTGAGGTGTGCAGGCGCAGTCGCAGTGACCACTTAGACGATGGAAGAGCAACAAGCGGGCCAAGTTCATGGCCAAATCCAAGATCGCAAAATGATGAACGTCATGCTGAATCCTTATTTCCTTGTGCCACAATTGATAGTTCTCGGGTAAGTACAGTATCTATTCGGCAATTATTACACATCATCAATCATATTTTAAATTATTAGGTACTAATAGTTGAATCATTATAGTTTAAAATAATTGAAAGTTAATGATTGCTCAGGCCAATTTACATACAACGATTAGAAGGATACCCGTTATTGAAAAAACAGTTTTATTTTTGACACATTCAAATTTATAAGATTTGTAAACAGTAGATGTACAGTACACATTGTATAGTACCGTATGTGTAATATACATCTATATTAAAATATGAAAATACTAAAGTATGGTAATAAAAGTGGTAAACTGAATGTTAAAGAAGAATTTCAAATTTATAAAACGGCAAAATTAAACAGAGATAAAATAATAAACTTAATCCAATTAGACACCAATAACCCCATTTTTGATAGAATTATGCGAATTTAAATCCACAATTTATAGTTTTAGTTCATAAAATCATATGAATACACTAACATATGATCAAAATAAGAATCTTCCAGCAGTATTTATTTATTTACTCCATATCACTTGAAAATGGCATCAATGTCCGAAACTTGTTGTGATTAAATTCTTTATTCTTTATTCTTTATTGATTGATATAATAAGTATACATCATATAAATGATAGGGAGAGGAAAAATAAGGTAACCTTGTGCTAATCCTGTCCCCAATTTAGATATGGTTACACATAGTCCGAAATAGGTTAAGTCTTGTAGCTATTCACTTCGCCAAATTTTCAGACCACTAATATGTTCACAAAGTAAATTTTCAAATTTAGATGCTTCAAAACAAAAAATAGAACAGATATTTCACATTATTATCACTTGAATATTTTGAAATATTTCAAAAAGTGTACTAAGATTTTTATTTTTCTTTCTATTTCTATATCTATATCATTGTATTGTAGTATAAACTCTTCATTTGTTTTTGATATCAAATCAAATCAAACTGTTTATTCCTCAAAAACACAATAGGCTACATGTTATAGCAGCAATAAAACTCAAAATATACACAGAATTATAACATAACTGACTATGAGCCTAGTAGCCTATGTTGATACATAATATATTTCTAAAAATACATGACCATTTTTTAACAAAACTGTGACTGTTAAATTAATAAATTATATGCATGCATTTTACATTTTCTTGTATAAAAGCTTATTGAGAATAAACTTCATAAATTCATACAGACAATAAATAAATAATGAGGATGTGACACAAATAAAACTGGTTTTTTTCAATTATGGAGAAATTCCACTAGGGGAATATCAATTCCTATTCAACAAATTTTATCAGGAAATACCCATTTCTGTCAATTAATTATTACCGATAATAATTAAATTCAATTCAATTTTATTTTATTCACGTATCGTACAATTTTAACAACCATTATAGTTAAATGATTAATTTTAAACCATTAATTACAAATAATCATTATAGTTTGAAATTGAGAGTTTATGGATGAAAGAAAGTCCCCTTTTTCTGTGCCACATGCAGTTGATAATAATTCTCAAATAGGTACAAATCAACTCTGAGATTGGAAGAATAGAATCTGATTTTTGTCACCAATACAATTTGACACAAAATTACTATATAGCTACTCTGATAATTATATCATAAACGGTACTGTATTACATACAACATTTTATTGAATACAGTGTTCAATTGAATAGCATAATGTCCATAGCTCAAGAATGTGAAAAATAATTCTTGAATGTTCAAGAAATTTCGCAAATGTGATGACAAATTATTGTTTCTCTAGTCAAGTACTATCATTTCTGATAGTTTGTGTGATTTTAATTTTTCATCATTTACTGCAAAACTCCAATGATGTTTTATTAATGGATTTCATGAAAATGCAAATCTCCCAGATTTGGTTGATATTGGGGCTATGGATAGAGGTTGACCTAACAAGTATCTTGCTATAATATGAGACGTTTCGCTACAATACAGGGTGAGTTATCCACTCAAACATAAAAACTTTCCTCCAATCACAGATCAACGAATTCACTAATCTTCAAATGCTTATATTCAAGAATAGGAGTGAATTTTGCCAATGTGATAACATGTTATTGTTCCTCTAGTAAAGTACTATCATTCCTGAGAGTTTGAGCGATTTTAATTTTTCATCATTTTCTGCAAAACTCCTTGATGTTTTATTAATGGATTTCATGAAAAATGCAAATCTCCCAGATTTGGTTGATATTGGGGCTATGGATAGAGGTTGACCTAACAAGTGTTGTGCTATAATATGAGACGTTTCGCTACAATACATGGTGAGTTATTCACTGAAACATAAAATCTTACCTCCACTTACAGATCAGAAGATCAGAGAAATTACTGATTAATAAAGTGTGTTACTATATGTAAAATTTTTTGTAGAATCCAATTCATGTGGTGACAAAAATAAAACTGTTATTTTTCAATTTAAAGTATTCCCACAACTTCAATGGATATTCAACAAACATTTTAATTTATCGACTCCTCAATTATAAAATAATATTTATGGTGTTGATTCTAAACTCAATATTATTCGTTATAAGTGGTAATTGAGTGGAATTTTTCTAATCAATTTATTAATTCAAGCCATCTAAATTCAAAATTTATAGTTTTCATGTTTATTTTGGACGAAAATTTTATAAAACTTGTACACGTGAAATTCTAACCTTATCTTGGACTTTGTCACCTATAAATTTGGAAGAAAAATAGCACAAGGACTACCTTATTATTTTATCAACCAATGTTAGCACATTCGTGTTATTTAAATTGTGAATAAATAAATAAATAAACAATATCCGTCCACTCTATTTGAGATACTAGGTAGCCTATTTACTACCGGTACTGTATGTAGTATGTAGGCTTGTACTGTACCGGTATTTAATTGAATATTGTATTTAACAAAACTGGATTAAATACTATAACTTATTGAATAACATTATTTCTATTTAATAAAATATTTTACTTACTAGAACATTGCATTAGTAAACCAGAATTTGATTAAACACTATATTGAATGCAGTACCGTATTGCGATATAATTATCAGAATATAAGTACAATATATAGTAAATTTTATATTTAAATAAATGCTGAAAACTGAATCACAGTGAACAGTATACAGAAAAAAGTATAACTAAAAAAAATTGCAGTGTATTGCAGTATACAACAGAACCGCACACAGTTTCGTATACTAAAAACAAGTATATATTGGAATAAATAAAAATAATGTACTTCTAAAAAAGACATCAACAAGTGCATATAATTATTTGAAAATGAATAATTAACTCCTTTGAGTGAATATGATCAGGGTGCTTCTGATGGATAGAACATATGAATGAATGAATTTTATTTGCCAGAAACAAAATACAAAAAAGCTTTACAAGTAATAAATATAAGTATAAGTTACTGCACTTAACTTAGATATATACTGTACATAAAAATTAAGGAAATATTAATTAACTCAATTATATATGAATAAATTAATTTATAATTATATATTTATTCAATATAAGAATGATTGAATGAATTTTATTTGCCAAAAATAAAATTCAAAAAAGCTTTACAAAAAATAAGTATAAGCTACTGCACTCAACTTAAATATATTCATACAATTAAGGAAATGTTAATTTATTCAATTAGAAATAATAACGAAATGATGTCCTTATTCATGACATTAATAAAGTGCAGTAGCTTATACTTATATTTATTTTTGTAAAGTTTTTTTGTATTTTTGTTTTTGGCGAATAAGATTCATTCATTCATTCATTCATTCAATGAAGATTAAATTTATGCTCACATGCATGCATAGGTGAAATATGTACGTTAATTTTTTTACGTTTTTTTTGTACGTTAAAGTTAAAAAACTTAATTTTTGTAAAGTTTTTTTGTATTTTTGTTTTTGGCAAATAAAATTCATTCATTCACTCATTCAATGAAGATTAAATTTATGCTCACGTGCATGCATAGGTGAAGAGTAGCCTATATAGGTGAAATATGTACGTTAATAATAAAAAGGTGAAAGCTAGAATGCTTTTTTTTTATGTCACTATCTATATTTATTTCTGTCCATTTCATAGTTTCTATGTTACTACTGTATCTAATAAGGTTTATTAGATTTAATTAACATTGAGATGAACGGTTTATATTTAGTTCCTCTCTCTGAAATCTAAATCACAAGTGTTTGAGAGGAAACGTATCATAGCCTACTTTAGAAACCGATCATTGAAACAAATCAAAAGCGTTGGGATGTTATTCTTATAATAGCATTACACGGGAAAAGTCAACAAAATCTCTGTGAACAATATTCCGAATTTATCGATATAGTCAGGCTAATATTTATGTAAGTATTAAACTCAGGCCTGGGAATTGAATTCTCGTGGTCCTTGGAAGTGCAATTCTTTATCAAGATTAAAAAATACAAAGGAAGATTTTTATATGGAACAAAAATTTTAATGCTGTTTTGAATAAAAAGGTAGCAAGTAGATAACCTGTGCAAAGTCCATCAATGTGGCGTGCCCATGTCACTTTGGAGTCAATGACAAATCCCAGGAGTTTTACCTCTGATTTATGAGCACACACTAGTTGCTGGGTCTTCTCCTCATTCAAGCAGAGTCTATTTCTCTCGAACCACTGCTTTTCATCATCAAAAACAGACTCACTGTAAGTCAAATAAGTTTAATTTTTAAAAATTCGAATGAGTCATTGTCAATATTGTAGAACCGTTCCATAATTGAATAAAAACACAAATATGTTGTCAAATTCTACTCAGTTTTATTCGGTACACGACCATGGTTTCGTGACCACACCGGTCACATTTTCAAGTTGACTGTCAACCGAATAGAACTGTGTAGAATTTGACAACATATGTGTGTTTTAGTTCAATTATGGAACGGTTCTACAATATTGACAATGACTCAGTCGAATTTTTAAATATATATATTGTGTTTACCAAATCATTTTGAAACTGAATTACCTTGTCAGCCTTGTGGAAGAAGACACACTTTAACCTTTGATAGAATGAAACAATAAAAAGACACACTAATTAACCTTTGATAGAATTATAATATAATAATACATTGATTTTGTCAAAGCCACTATATTTACTTTTGAACAACTAAATTACGACATAGCAGTCAGGTATTTATAAATTACAGCTATTAGCTTCTATAGTGGGGTCCACGTGATTATAATGGCAGTGGATAAAGATAGGAGAATAGCATTGCCAATTCTATGCCTTAATTAATTATATTTCTACATTGTCAACGTTGTGGAGCTAGAAAAGGATAGTACAACCGGCTTTGTCGAATGATAGACAAGGATAACAACATCAATGTTAATCAAATACTGCCATTATAACGTGGACCTCACATTTGTGGAGCGCTTTCGGACATTAGGCCCTTCATCAACCTATTAATTTGGTTGTTCAAAAGTGATTATCAACAAGCAGGTGAAAACAAACATTGATGACCACTATATCTGTCCAAGATCAAGCTGAAGATGTTATTTATTTATTTATTCATTAGATAGAGCGAACAATATAATAGTCGGAAAAGAAAAAACAGGCTATTGCCCAAAACTTCTTCAATTTCCTGATTTTGTCACAAATCGTCCAAATATTATGTAGGTTATGTTCACTTCAATTTCAACACCAAATCTTCAATCTGAAACTATGAATCAGAATAAAACAAAGAATTTCAATAAATTTAGATAGATTGATAATGAAACTTAAGTTTATCCGTTAAAACAAAAACCAAACTTCAAATATTCACAAAATATAGAATAAAATCACTTAAAATTTTGAGCTCGATTATGTGACAGGTGTTGCCAAGAAACCAGGTTCTGTAATAATTTAAATTGATTTTGAACAAATATTAATGGTATTGACAATATAGGAATTTAATTTGTTGATTTCCTATGTTGAAATTGATTAAATGAAACTAGATGAATGATGAAATGTTTTTAATGTTGGAATTACAAAATTGAACTCTGGATAAGATATTGAAATAAAAATGTTTCAAGTGATAAAACAAACTATGCCACTTGAAAGCATCACAGGTGGCAATTAGATGATTCGCCACAACAATATCAAAGTTTTATTCTTTCAATTATGGAGAAATACCACAACATCTCATACCATACAATCAAATTATTCGATAGAATGGTTGATGATCAATGGTGGGTTCGAATCCCGCCAAGCTCATGGATTTTAGATCATATCATTATCATTTCCTCTTATTACCCACATATGTGCATGTAAAAAATACTTATGTGGGGATCATCAAGCTAAAAACGTCAGAGAACAGTTTTGATTTCTGAAAATATTTTCCGTGTCCAATAAATGCCCTACCTCTGCTAAGATATATATATATATATATATATATATATATATTATATATATATATATATATAATATATATATATATATATATATATATATATATTACAAATTTAATGTGCAATGAAAATTGAAAATCATAGCACCCTTTTAATATTTCAACATGTTTGGAACTAGATAGATAGATAAAGAATTTATTTTTCCTCAACACAAGATACAAATCAAATAAACAGATGTATACAGAAAACATTCCATTCATTTATATTCTAAACATATTGATAAAATTTCAAAAATTCTATAGGCATAGCCGAAGCCGTCAGCCAGAGTTGATAGCTAAACTCCTTTCGGTTCCTACTCTAATCTTAGTGAAGTAATCTACTAGTAAATATTTTCCTTAACAGATAACAAACAAAAGTGACAAATTAAATCATAAATAAACCAGCGTTCTTGATTTTTTTTTACGGTATTCTACTATCGCTGCTAATCTGTATTTCCATCTAAAATAACAGGTACAACTATAATCATCATAATTTGATTCTTATTGGTTTCAACAATCTAAACGGACACAACATTATAAAATTCTCTACTAAGTTTCTCGGATCATCTTCCAAACAATCGTAACAGCATATTGGTCTTTATGAAAAGTTTCTAATAATCACTGCTCTACAATATGAAAAAACACATCTAAAAAATAGAGAAACAGAAGGATCATTATTGAAGCTTTTAAGTTAATAATTGAATTCCTCTACGAGAATATTCCTATATCTTAATGCTTCCTTTACATAAACAGCTAGGCATTTCCAGTTTTTTCCCATTTAAATAGTTGAGCACCGTCTCTTCAATCAGCATCGGGCTCCCAAA
Source organism: Nilaparvata lugens (assembly GCF_014356525.2). Classification (NCBI taxonomy): domain Eukaryota; kingdom Metazoa; phylum Arthropoda; class Insecta; order Hemiptera; family Delphacidae; genus Nilaparvata; species Nilaparvata lugens. The sequence goes on along the minus strand of NC_052518.1, from coordinate 2,623,965 downwards.
CCATTTGACACGGAATTCATGTTTGGAACTATTCAGAGTCATTTTGAATTGAGAATGAATCACACTTGGAAATGACTCTAAATAGTTCGAAAAAAAAAATCAAAACAAATAAAATTTATTGTTTCACTTCCATAAAATATACAAAATGTAATTACTGCACAATGTAAATGTACGGTAATAAAAATGAACATTACATGGAAAATTGGATTGGAATAGAAATATTAAGTGTGAATAATAGAAATAAAATTAAAAATCTCAGTACCCTTTTTGAATTATTTAATCACAACATGTTTCGGACATTGATGCCATTTTCAAGTGATATTCAAAAATGGTACTGAGATTTTTATTTTTCTTTCTATTTTTATTACAAGTAGCCCTATATCAAAAAAGAGATAAATATTAAGTGTGCTATGATTTATTTCCAATTGTACCTAATTGTACATACAAGTAGCCCAGATTAACAAGAAAAATCTAATTAGAAAAGATAAATTAAATGTTCTGGTTGATAATTCTGTTCTCTTCATTTTCTCACAGGTTTGCGCCCATCATTCTAGCCAATCTGAAAATGCTCGTAATGAAAGCTCTAATGATGAACCAGATGGCCCTATCAGCTGCTGTTTTTATGACCATCCGAAACATGGTTTTTGGACCCAGCACTGGACCCGAGATAAAATACGTCAATTATGGATATCCGCCGGCCCCCAACTCCCGTCATAAGAGAGCAACGTCTAATCGACCTAGGTGACATACTGAAACTGGAGACAAAGAAAGAAAATTGAACATTTCAACGAAGATTCAACATTGAAATACTTCAATTATAGCTCTCAAATTTGCTCAATCCATGTATATAGCTATTTATTTATTTATTTTTATCAATTTTCATTCCATGAATAGTAGTTTATTATGAAATGTTTTTTGTATTAGTATAGCACAATGAGAATTGTCTTTTTTTGAAAAAGGGTAATCTACACAGATTTCTATTTTTATTCATACAATGAGAATATTCATGAAATTCAGTTTTATTTTTATCAACTCACTTTCCATGAATATTTTATTCTTGAATGTATTTTAGAATTAGTATAGTACAACGAATCTTCATGAAATTCAGGTTTAAAGCTATGCAAAGTGAAGTATTAAATTTAACTCCCCTACAGAGAATTTCACAGCTTCTTTTGCTGTATAATAATAAATCATTTATTGTTATTAGCAAAATTTCATTCATACAATTTTCGTTGTCAATCATTAAACAGATGATGTCAAACATTTGTGTCAAGTTCCGTTTAATCTGGTAGAATTAAGGACGGCAAAAAAGTGATCGTCCAAAAATGTAACTGGTTTTACTGCTTAATATGAAGCTAAACTTCTTGGAGAAAAGTAATTGCTTTACTTGAAATTAAATGTTTCCGTAATAAATAAATTGTTGAGTAGATAAATGTAATCATTAATATCTTCTTCAAATACTTGAATACCTTTATGTAGCCTATGACTCATTTACTGAATAACATGCCAGCAAAAAAAAACGGTTTGAACAATTGATTTTATTTTCACAAAAAAAAAAACACACAATTGGGAGAGGAAACGAGGTATACCTTGTACTATTATTTCTGTTTCAAATTCAAGTGAAGGTTTAAAATAGGGTAATCAGTTTTGAAATCAATTACAAAGAATTCAAATGAGCAATCATGTATTACCAGTTCCCAATTTTATCATTCATAACTACGATATAACTTGACAAAACCTTGTTCAGAAATTCCTGTTCAATGGTCATTATTTGACAAAGTAATTTATTATTATATGTGAATCTATTCCTTCAGATGACAATTTGGAAAGGATATTTATTGCTAGCTTACAAATAGAAAAGGCATTGAACAATAGCCTCACTCAACAATGTAAAATCAAATCAAAAGTACTTAATGATGCCTTGTATAAGTATTATATAAGCTCGATGCTTCAACTTCAAAAGTTGTTGGTTTTTTTTATGAAAATAAAAATATTTTTATAATTAATATAGTTTTCAATTTTCTCTTACATTCCCTCTCAAAACCAGTTCGAAAATATGTTATGTATTGTGTGTATATTATGATTGTGTATTTCTATTTAAAATCACAAACATTCTTATGAAAAAATACTTGAATGTAATGTAACTCACAGGTATTGATAAAATATCAAGAATTAATCTTTCGAGAATAATTTATTTATTTATTGAATGATAATTGAGTGGTTTATTTGTTACTAAGGAAAGATATATTCATAATGATAATATATATGTATTTACAGTTGGGCTCACTCTTATTTTTTGGGGCTAGGTACTAAAAGTATTAAAACACTAGAGAATATATTAATTACACTTTTATTTTATGACAAAATTAAATAAAAGGGTACTTAATATATTCTATTCTGTTTCATCACAGTGAGGCCTACCGTATTTGACAAAGGATAAGATGCATTGAAAACTATCATTCTCAGTAATAAATGCCAATAAGTACTATTTTGAAAAGCTCTGAATTTAAAGCATGTTCACGTTTTTCAGCTTCAAAAAGAAACCGTTTTGTAGAGCTTTCACATGATAATATATCTCATGGAATATCCCAGAAACTATTGTTACTGTACTGTACATTCTTAAATATCTCAATAATCATTAGCTAGATAATTTTATATGTTCTAAAAAAATCAAGTCTTATGAGAAACTTGATTTGGAGTACAATGAGAACCGTTTTAAGTTAATATCTTCAATGATTATCGAGATATTTATAAAAAAATATGCACAATTCAGTACATTTCATGGGATACCATATATTATTGTCACAATATCTCGATTAATCATTGGCTATATAATGTTTTGGTGACATCAATATTCTCTAAAATGGTCAAAAATTATGCGAAATTTAATTTGGAGTCCAAAGGAACCGGATTCAAGTTCATATCTTTAATGATTATTGAAGTATTTCGAGAATGTGCACAATTCAGTACTTGATTATAGTTTCACTGAAGAAACTTTCAATATTATTAAGTGTTGAGTTGGAAAGTTCTTTAGAATGATATTTTTTCTGTTATTTTTCGTAGCGGAGTTAGTAAGTATAATAATTTATTTATTGCATGAAAAAACAAAAAAGATCATACATATAACAACAACAATCAATACAATAAATAACTGTTCGACCAAGGTCAATGACAGTAAGAATGCTGAATCAACTGTGTTGTTGTCTACTGTAGTGGCTACTGTTTTGAGTAGACAGGGAAATCGAAGTAGGGTTAGATTGCTGCTAGATTCAGCTCTTTCGTTTTCTCATACAAATGATTTTCTATAAAATTCAGATTTCTGAAAAACTAAAACTAATGCCTCAAAACTAGCTTTATGTGTTTTTATGACGATGATGTTGTTATAGTAGATATCCATATTGAATAAAACGACTTGATATTGTCAAAACCTCTTATTTATCAAAACAATTTCAGACTTTAATAGGGTCGGGTTTTGCACCATTATCAATCCTTAGTATACTGAAAACTTGAAAATTGAGCATATAGAATATAATTTTGGGTGAAGTCCTACGATTGGCTATTAGCTGTTGACCAATAAAGTTTGAACTCTATTGCCATTGGTCGAGAGAAGACTCGCTCTAGTATCTCAAATATTTATTTATTCCAGTACATAATATGATATTTCTGTCATGAGAAGAGTTATACAACATCAAATGAAAAGAAACTTAGTAACTAAGCCAAAAGAAAAAGGTATGATAATGGTAAGATATTATAAAGAAAATGGGAGAATAAACTTACAAAATAGCAGCATAATTCAAGAAAATGAAATACAAGGTTGCATACAGTACAAAAAACTCACTGAAAAAACTCTTGTCCCCACAAAACACCTCTGAAAATCAATACAATAGACCAGAAATTTATAAGCTAAATAATTGTAAAGATCGCAGCAAATTTTATATAGGTAAAACAGCTAGAAATTTCAATATAAGATTCAAAGAACACACAAGAGCAATTTACCCATCCTTCCTCCCATTCCACCTTTGCAGAACACATTATCTCCACTGACCACACACACCCTGACATAGACAACAACCTCGAAATGCTCCACTATTCCCACAAAAACAGGAAATTAAATGCACTAGAACAGTTTGAAATATACAAACCACCACACAACAGCCAAACAATATTCTGAATGACCAAATCAACTTTTCCTCCCTCACCCTGTTTGACAAACTCATTTAAATCCTCCTCCATTAACCGCCAAAACTCCCCTCCACCCCCACTCTGATCAAATTTCACCCTCATAACCTTAAACACTTCAGTTTCTGTTTGGCGTGGAAATACCAGCACGAAACGGACGTCGCCACATCAAAGAATGTGAGTGTTTTTTCACTTTAAAGTTTTATAAAATTTAATAGTAATAATAATAGTGAAAACAAGATGGATAACCAACAACGAGAATAAACTATTTGAAAACCAGTAATTGGGGAAATACCATAACTACTACGAGAAACAAAGGTAGGAAAATTTATATGAAGACAAGGTCAAATTCTAAAGTAAAATAACAAGAAGTTGAAAACTGAATTACTAGGTACTCTGAGATAAGACTAAACTAGTGATGTTTTACTGGCTTATCTTTTTCATTAAACTAGACATGGAATCATTTTTTACCATCCCAGTTATTTTCATTGCTTCTAAAATGTTTATCTGCCTACCTTTGCAGACATTTTGACAAGCAGAGATTGAAAATTTTCTTCAGCCTTGAACATATGATTATTTTCTATTAAAATCTCGGCAAAATAAAAATCTTCTCTGGATTTTTACTTTCCTTGCCCTATTACCATAGGTAAGGAAAGTATTGCTTTCCAAAAAAAATTAAGGTACCCTAATTTCAGGGTTTCTATACGTTTCAAGGTCCCCTGAATCCAAAAACATGATTTTTGGGTGTTGGTCTGTATGTTTGTATGTGTGTATGTGTGTATGTCTGTGAACACGATAGATCCATTCCTAATTAACCGATTGACTTGAAATTTTAAAATTAAGGTCCTTATACCATGAGGATCTGACAATAAGAAATTCAATAAAATTCAACTCAAGATGGCGGAAAAAATGGCGGATAATCACTAAAAAACCATGTTTTTACGGTTTTCTCGAAAACGACTCGAATGATTTTCTTCAAATTTATACCATGGATAAATATCCATAAGCCCTATTGACTGACATGAGTCTCATTTCTGGGAAAATTGCAGGAGCTCCATAATATTCTTTAGAAAAATGGCGGATAATTACTAAAAATCATGTTTTTTACGATTTTCCAAAAATGACGACCGATTTTTCTCAAATTCATACCCTTCATAGTTATTTATCAGCTCTATTAACTGGCATGAGTCTCTTTTCTGGGAAAATGATGGGGGGGTCCACCCCATCCTTGAGAAATGGACTTTGTAACCTCCTTCTCGTGCATGAGGTAGGTAGGTAGAGCAGTTCATAAAAAGAACACATAGTCGAGATATTTCATCTGTAGAACAGCTGTTTTGACGACTTTTAAAAAATATCATCGAATTCCACAATTTACACAAAGGAAAAAGTACTCTAAAAACAATTATATATACACATATATAGAAGTCTGATCGTAGTTTCAAATATATGCCGCCAATCGTCATTATGTTATTCCCCCAAATTATTCTCGTTTGAGAATGGGGCTTACAGTTCAATGAGCAAGGAAAGTTGTGTGAGTGCGCCACACCAGATTTTTTACTCTGGTTACTAAGTTTATATTCATTGGTTGCTGTTTAACGGTTTTGATGACCATATTAGGAATACTTGAGCGTGTCTTGTCTCGGCCAATCACAGTAGAGCTCAACCTTCATTGGTCTCCAGCTAATGGCCAATCGTAGGTTTTTATCCACACTATACAGGCCAATTCTGCTCATCAATGTTTAAGCACGGAATAAGGAAATACTCATCACTCCTCGTTGTTCATTACACCGTGGTTTGAACTTCCAGTTTACTAGAGATTGATAATGGTGTAAAACTGGTATCTTAAATTGTTTATTGATTAGAGGTTTTGACAATATCAATTCGTTCTCATTCAATATGGATATCTACATCAAAATCACCTTTACAGATATTTGAAGGAGCTTTTAAAGTGAATAACTTTACTACCATGATTAATCTAACATTATTTCTAAAGTAGCAGGTAACCCGTGCTCCGCAATGGTCTATTTTAAAACTTGACAACCTGAGGATTACTTGAGGAATTTCCATCAGTTTCATGCCTATGTGAGAAGTTATACATCGCCTCTTAAAAGATGTATCACAATAGGCAACCGTTTGGCCAATAGAATCGACTTCTTTGAACATTCAAATTTACTCAAAAATAAAATAAAATCTTTGCAAGAAGCCAGATAAGAGATTCTTGACACTTTGATGATACATTAATTGATCTTCATTGACAGCTGCAATATACAAAGGCTTAAGCCGTTCTATTGCACATAAAATTGCCTATTATTATTATTATTATTATTATTATTATTATTATTATTATTATTATTATTATTATTATTATTAACCTGAAAACTTGACGTAATGAAATATTGAAGAATTAAAATCATGCCCATAACCATCATCGGTTAATCAAGAATCTATTTGCAAAATTTCAAGTTGATCAGTTCAGTAGTTGAGACGAGATGATACGTCAATCATAATTTTCCTATCCCGTACGTGTGTACAAGCCAGTTCTTTCCTTTATTATAATATAGATTACCGGTTCACGCTATAATTTGAGAAGAATTAGGTAGCCTTTAAAGTTCCTGGGAGTTGATAATCTGGATGAAAATGATAACGTCCGAAATTTCCACAACGAAAAAGTATTGAGAAACGCATCACCAACATGATTTCAAATTACAACTTATTTTAAATTATGTAATAAAACCAGATCTCTTCTATTTGAAATTTCCAATCTATCAATCTCTTCAATACAAAGCGAGAGAGTTACCTGTTATAGCGTGGTTCACGTTATAATGGCATTATTTGATTAACATTGATGTTGCTATCCTTGTCTATCATTCGACAAAGCAGATAGCGCTATTCTTTTCTAGTTCTGCAACGGTGCCAGATAATTTTCCAACAATGCAGAAGTATAATTAGAATAAGATGCTTCTATTTCTTCTATTACATCTTCTATTAGAATAAGATGCTTATCTTTTTCATCTTCTTCTTCTTCTTCTTCTTCTTCTTCTTCTTCTTCTTCTTCTTCTTCTTCTTCTTCTTCTTCTCTTCTTCTTCTCTTCTTCTTCTTCTTCTTCTTCTTCCTTCTTCTTCTTCTCTTCTTCTTCTTCTTCTTCTTCTTCTTCTTCTTCTTCTTCTTCTTCTTCTTCTTCTTCTTCTTCTTCTTCTTCTTCTTCTCTTCTTTCTTCTTCTTCTCTTCTTCTTCTTCTTCTTCTTCTTCTTCTTCTTCTTCTTCTTCTTCTTCTTCTTCTTCTTCTTCTTCTTCTTCTTCTTCTTCTTCTTCTTCTTCTTCTTCTCTTCTTCTTCTTCTTCTTCTTCTTCTTCTTCTTCTTCTCTCTTCTCTTCTTCTTCTTCCTTCTTCTTCTTCTTCTTCTTCTTCTTCTTCTTCTTCTTCTTCTTCTTCTTCCTTCTTCTTCTTCTTCTTCTTCTTCTTCTTCTATGTCTTTTTTTCTTCTTCTTCTTCTTCTTCTTCTTCTTCCTTCTTCTTCTTCTTCTCTCTTCTCCATCATCGTCTTCGTTTCATTTCAACCACGCCTCTCCTTTTACTTACGAGTCAACAGCTCTTATATTAAGAAGTATAATTACAACATGTTTTATCTTATTGAACATATACAATCATATACAATCATCTTGTTACAATCATTGAACATATATTTTAATGACGAATAAAGTATAATTGACCATTTTCAACAAGACTGCTATCAGCTATTTGCTGAATTCTTCACCAAAGTCAACAAAGTTATGCAAGTAAGTACATACAATAATAATAAATTATCATTGTCCATTGTAAATATTCGGAAGAACGATTGAGGGATATTATTTAACAAATTCAGATCGTTCTGATTCATAGTTTCTAATAGAAAAATCTGGTGTGGCGCACTCACACAACTTTCCTTGCCGTTATGAAAATTTATCACCTGACGCTAGTGTTCACGCGCATCTCAAGTCTACTATTCAAAGATCCAAGCCAGCTGGTGACAGGACAATTGAAATAATAAAATTTTCTCGAATTTCGAGCTTATTTTAAATTTTAGGTGAAAATGTTACTGAACATTAATTGTAGAGATTTTCATGCACAATCTTTTCCACTTGGAATATTATGTTTAAATTGTATCTGAAGCCTGATAATTGGGAATCTAAAATCAAACTTTGCATAGATGGGGCAGAGCTCCTGGAATTTTTACAGATATGAGACTTGTAGCAGTTGATAGAGCTTATCAATGACTATTTTAGGTACGGTATAAATTTGATCAAAATCGTTGGAGCCGTTTTCGAGAAAATCGCTAAAAACCCTGTTTTTGACAAAATTTTCGCTATTTTATCCACCATCTTGAATTGTATTAAATCGAAATTGTTCATGTCGGATCCTTATATTGTAAGGACCTTACGTTCCAAATTTCAAGTCATTCCGTTAATTGGGAGATGAGATATCGTGTACACAGACGCACATACACTTATACACACACACACATACAGACCAATACCCAAAAACCACTTTATTGGACTCAGGGGACCTTGAAACGTATAGAAATTTAGAAATTGGGTACCTTAATTTTTTCGAAAAGCAATATTTTCCTTACCTATGGTAATAGGGCAAGGAAAGTAAAATCAGATAATTTATTGTAGTTTTATTCATTTTTAATAATAATAAATTATTGTCATTCTAAATCATTTTTAATTTCTAAATCAGTATTCATAAAGTTTCTTATAGTTTTTAAGATTTTGATAATTCCAAATAATTCTTTATAGTTCTATCATAGATTTTGAACATTTAAGTTCATAGCTTTGCCAATTATATTCATTTGGAATCCTAATTCAAAATGTATCCTGAATTCGTCTTATGAATGTTTTAATTGATTCATGATGCTTTTGATAACGTATAAATTAGCAGACTGATAGCAGAATGAACAGTTGATATTTCATCACATATACCGGTATCGGCAAATCAAATCAAATAATTTATTGTCAAAAACACAACGTGTTACAACAACGTCAATACAATTACAGCAGTAACATAGAACAATATTCAGATCATGCTTATAAAACATAACATCAGTCATTAAAATTAATATAAAAAACTCATGTACATTCTATGATTCAATATTTTATATAGAAAGCGTTGGGAAGACAAAGACTCGGCAACGCTGATCTCCTATCTTTCTCCACTGCCATTATAACGTGGACATTACCATACCTATTTGACTAAATATCTTCGTTATAAATTTTTAATAGAAAATATATCAATCTCCTCAATACAAAGCGAAAGAGTTACCTGTTAGAAAGATAACACTAATAGCACATCAAGTGATAAAGAGCTTGAATATTGTTATCACATAATTTATGAGCTTCTAATAGAGTGCGTTGGGTAGTTTTGGACCATGTAATTTGAACAATAAATCTTTTTGATTCGTTTGTTAGAGTGAGCCAGCATGGAGAAGCTAATGACAGGTTATTTGTGTTGTGTAGACGTGACCACAACCACAGACACATACAGGAGAGTTAACTTTAGTTCCGATCAACCAGTTTGTTCCGTAAACCGGTTAAGTACGGGATATGGGGCAAATGTAGGTACTTTACCTAACATAATTGGGTCAAGGTTAGGATGTAACTTAAACTGTAGCATGTAACGGCTAAGCCAGGAACTCTCGTTCTTTGGTAGAGAGTTAAGGGGAGGATATTTTTGGATATCCTCGTTCAAGAATGAACGGTCAGCTGTTCAAACCAATTCATATAGATACGAACAATATTATATCATAGTAGTTTAAAATTGAATTTATCTTGTATTGTTTAATATTCAAATTATTTCCCCCTTTACTATTGAAAGTTGTCTCTCAAACTGAACCCAATTTATATAATGTTATCCTGCACTAATTTCAAACTCTTGATAATATTATATCAAAATGAATAATATTTGTTTAACGAATTATATTTTGTTTACGTTTATGTTTATACTATGAACTACTCCACTATCATGTTTTTTCTTTTTCTTTTTTGAAAGTGTATGCTAGTTTTTTGTTTGAAGTGTTTGTTAAATTTTTTTGTTTCTACAGTTACTTTTTTTAGATTTCTCAAATTGGAGTGCTTACTGAATGCTCGTTGCTAGCGCACAAACTTTGTTTCGCTTGCAACGCCAATATTATATATTTTATTATTATTTAGTTTCAATAAAATCTTTTGTATTTTTGTTAGTAAATTTCTAATGTATGGAACTGAATTTTGTTTTCCATATTTTGTGAATTATTTATATGAATTTGGCAATAAATTTGATTTGATTTGAATATTCTCAAATTCATACTTACATTTCTTATTGAAAGTGTGCTATGTTGTAAGCTATTGGAGTGGCACGTTGGAGTAAGTGATAACGCGCCGGTCAATAATCAAGAGAACCCGAGTTCGAATCTCGACCTGGGCAAAAGTTTTTGACCACAGCACAATCACACAGATACAGCCACCCCGTCTTTCGGAGGAGACGATAATTCGTCGGTCCCGACTACCTAAAAAGTAGTCGCCATCTCTCATCATTTGGTAGAGAGTTAGTGGGGAGGTAATTTTTAATATTCTTTCCGAAGAATTGACTTTGATAGGTCCAAAGCTCCGCCAATTTATGTAGATGCATAACAATATAATTATCTATAGTTATTATATTACAAATTGCTTTTTCGTATCATATATTATACAGTTCAATAATTATTTTCTTAGTCTATATTATGTAAATTCATCTACAATTTTGCTGTATTGTAAGCTATTATATATAAGTGTATAAGCCAGTATATATTGTAATCTACATAAATGAAGTACTCAATCAAATCAAATCAAATCATCATCCCTCTCACTCATTACCCACGCACAAGCCTAAGAGCTTATGTGGGCATCACCCTCAGTATTATTTATCTGTGTATAAGCCTGTATATATTGTAATCTGGTGGTTCGGCACCTACCTGAAACTGTAGGTCCATTCATATCTCATCATCCGCCTCATTGCCCACGCACAAACCTACAGCTCATTTGAGCATCACCCATCAGCAAAAGAACAAAAACAAATTGTAATTCAATCGATCAATCAATCAATCTTCCTCCTTATAAGTTTTCTCCAGTTTCATCGGACTATTTTCGTGCGGTTGACTATAGTTTCTGTGTTATGAGGGCAAGAATAATATTGTGTGTCTCCCTGGTGTCGTCACATACTGTAACTTTTCAATAAATGAATGAAAAGCGTTGAGTATGTGGAAAAATGCCTTTTTGTGGAGAATTTAAATGAATTAATATAATTAATACGGATTCGATTATTTTCTTCAGCAGGGTTTGGAAACTATACCGTAGTTATTTAGGAGTTGACTACTGTAAAGTAACGTGTATTCAGTATGTTTACATACTGTGAGATTTACTAATTTACATGATTTTCCATGTTTTTTATATGAATCCTTTAATGGACAATGTGAGTGTGAAAACTAAAATTCTACAGCAGTTCATTAAGTAGATGAATATCAGAAGCAAAAAAGAAACTTGCAGATTGATTGATTGATTCTTTATTGATTCATACAACAAGTCCATCATCAAAAATGATAAGGAGAGAAAAATAAGGTAACCTTGTGTTATTCCTCTCCCAAATTTAGATATGGTTACACATAGATACTGAATTCAAGAGATTGATTGATTGATTCACTACCTTTATTAAGAACCTAGGAGGGCAAAGTTAGGGCGCAGCCAGCCCTCTCTTACACTTAACCCTCCATACAATTCAAGCAGTGGCGCCATTTCGCTAAACTGCTAGGGGGGGGGGGCGAAAATCATGTGTTATGAGGGGGGGGGAAAGGAATACCCCAAAGGATAGAGGGTCCTAGGTTTTCCCCCATAAATTTTACATTCGAAGATGTTATTATATGCTTCATTTTTCCAGTCTTATACAAATGTGGTTGAAGTATCAATACAAACATATACAATCATTATTAGTTAATAAATCATGAAATATCTATTAGAAATATAAGCCTAAAGAGGGGCCCCAAAGTAGGAATACACTGAAACAGTTTTCTTAAAAATCATGGAAACATATAATTTTTCTTTTACTACAATGACAATTTCAACAATTTCATTAGGGATCATATTCTAATTGGAAAATAACTTTCAGTTGGAAAGCTAAAGAAACATTAAGCTGTTCCCATAATTCTCACCAACTCTGTGAACATACATTTTTAATTGTGTGATTGTGTCCTTTCTTTTGCTCTCACTGTGACATCTTGCAACTTGTTAATTCTCACGTTGAAATTTAAGCAATAACTCACTTATTGTGCCCTCATCATTGATTGTACCCATTCTATATTTTAGCTTCAACTATACCACAGAGAAAAATATATTCTTTATTACTGCGTAGCCATACTTTCAAGGCAAATTTGCTACATTGTTGATACTGTAGAAGGAATTATACTACTGCTGTTCAAAAAAAGTATTAAATCAGTATGAGATTCTAAGGATTCGTGTAGATAGATCCGCATTTTTATTATTTATCTGATCCTTGGGGGGCCTAGGCCCCCCGTGCCACCCCTAAATGGCGCCCCTGAATTCAAGAGACGAAGAAACTGTAAGGGACTTCAGGGCTGAGTAGGGGTAGGTTATTTTCTATCAGCTCACTCAGCTTCACTCTATAATTTCCACTTCATAATGTTTCTAATTACTATGATGTTCTTGAACTGTGTCCACCTCCTGTTTCCACTGTGTACCAACTTCAACTCTTCGACTAATTGCCGTTTTCACACTTATTGATTCCTCAACGACACGACACGACGGCAGGTAGCTCGTCGATTGGCTGATTAGGTTGCCGAAAGGAAAATCAACCAATCTGAGAGCTTCCTGTCGTGTCGTGTCGTGCCGTCGAGGAATCGGCAACTGTGAAAACGGCCGATCACAGTCGACTATAGTGAGGTCCATGTTGGCAATGGAGAAAGATAGGAGAACAACGTTGCCGATCCTCTGTCTTGTCAATGCCTTCTATACAAGGTAGCTGATACCGGTTTATTGATGTAATACAGTATTAACTTCATTCATTTTTAAAATAATCAATTATATTTTATCAAGCAAGAAATTATATTTTTCAATTATTTTCATAATCAAGATGAAATATTTTGTTAATTGATTATTAATTCTACATTGTTAAAAGACGATCTGGCAACAGAGCAAAGCGAGAAAGAGAATGCGCTATCCGCTTTGTTGAATGATAGACAAGGATAGCAACACCATTGTTGATCAAATACTGTCATCATAACGTGGACCTCACTAAATCTACTATGCCTCTCCTCCCCTTCAATTTTATCAATGGTTCAGATATTGTCAAAACCACTGATTTATAACAAAAAATGAATACTGATCTACTACATTAAGAAAGGCCTACTGCTAATCAGTTTTTATCTTCTTGTTTTATTACTTGAATTTAACTTCGACTTCTCCCTTTATATAAAATTTTCTCCCTCCTCTTTTGTAGTGTTTTTTTTTTTATTTTCGTGTTTAATGGTTTTCGAATAGTATATTCTCTCCATCATTTCTCATATTATCCTTCAGTTTCTATTTATTTTTATTGTTTATTTTTATTTTTACTGTTTTTTGTTTATTTTTATTATTTTTCAGTTTCTCTTTATTGGTTGTTGTCATGACCATATACGGTACTTGAAATAATTGGGCTTGTCTTGTCTCGGCCTATCACAGTAGAGCTCAACCTTCATGACCAATCATAGGGCTTCACCCATACTATAGGGTTTTCTATTAAGCGTTTTCTAACTTTGACCTTACTTTGATTGTTAAAGAGTTTCCCAACTTTGATTGATTGCGCCCTTATGGTTTGAGCTGAAGGTTTCAAATTGGTTCTAATGCTTATCTATTCAGTATGTCTTGCCAAATTACTATGAAGAGTTATAGCGTCCAATAACAAGTATAAATAATGATTCATCAAACAATATTTTTTCTGTTAAAGCAATCTTTCAAGAGCTTCTCCCATTTTATGATCGCATTAATCGTACAAATCCGGGAGGACTAATCTCAATTTAGTGAACAAATTTGAGGAGACTGGTTCAGTAAATGCTTAAACAACACTCTTACAACAATGAATCGCAAAATTTGCGTATAATATTGTCGCATAAATGGAAATAAGCAGAAGAATCAGCTGCACTCATCACGCAAAAGATCTCGGCCTCTCTGACTTTAACTAGCGAATACAACAAGATTATTGACTTCCTGTCACAATGATGTGGGCGATATGCGATTTCAGCATAAAAAATGATGTATGATGTTGATTGAATGATGTGGTTCAATGTGACAGAGCAATTGAAATTCTTGATGTGAGATTTTCATACATGCTTATTTCGCGCAGAGACTATCTCAACATCTCAACTGGCCACAAAAATCGGGTGATTTGAATCCGCTAAACTTTTTCTTGAAGAGGTATGACATGTGAAAGGTCTATGCCAATAGAAGATCGATGCCCAAAACGTCAACATCACTCAAGCCATCAATGAGATTTGTGCGCCAGATCAATTAAAAAACTGGACTTTTCGGATACCCGCCACCACGCAGCCATTAGAACATTATCATATTTCATGTAAAATGGTATTGATAGAACTTCCAAACAATAAATAGATCTCAAGAATCTCTCTCATACAGCTCTCTAATAATCCAGTATTAAAGTACTCACTAATAAATACTGTTCCTTTTTGAATTGCGCGTCGACGTATATACAAGGTTTTTGGAAATTTTGCATTTCAGGGATAATATAAAAGGAGAAAGGAGCCTCCTTCATACGCCAATATTAGAGTAAAAATCAGACTATAGAATTATTCATCATAAATCAGCTGACAAGTGATTACACAGATGTGTGGAGAAGCCAGTATATCACTGTATTTGTATAAGGTCTATAGCTTCAATCAAAGACCTCTTATGATGTCGTGGATATTAAAATTTATGATGTATCTAAATTTATTACGATATATTATTACAGATTACTCCTTATTATTATGTGTGCAATCTACTGTAAACTTTTCCAATAGAATAAATTTGAATTTATTCCGTACTCAAGCTTGTAAAACGATGACATTTTATGATGCATTTGCATGATGTATCTCATATATGCAAAGGAGGCAAAAGGGGACTGAGAGGCTCCCCCAATTCAGTCGGCCCCCCTGATTCAGACAACGGTAGAAGTGATTCAATAACCGGTTAAGATGTACTATCACTATTGATGGAGAGAATGTTGTGGCAGTTGGTAGTCTGGACTAGGAGGAATGTGGGCCTCGTTGAGGTGTCAACAAAATAAAAGTAGTTGAAATCGAGCAATTGCCGTCGAAAAAAAGAAATAGTGAAGACGATGCGTGCCGCTAGTATTTGGGGCGTCGGTGTCGGACAAAAAAAGTTGTACGTGAGGAGTGTCGCGTACTGGAGAAGGTTCTGAGTTCTGAGCGCGCTAGCATCTGGTTTGAGAGAGTCTTTGCTGAGAGTATAGTCTGAGAGTCTCTCTGGTCTCTCAGTCGGTGAACTGTTGCGCTACAGACATGATTATCGGGACTAGGCCAGTCCTAGTGTTGCTGTGTGCATGTGCCGGTATGGCCTCAGGTTCCATGCTTGGCTGCTTGAGCGGCGAGGTGTCAAGAGCTCTACACCGGCTTGCCTCCTCGCAAAAACACTCCTTCTATCTGCTAGAAGGACTGCATCTGGACAGGAAGTTCGCCCACAACACCTCTAACAACACTGACACTGACTCTGTCACGGACTCTAGCACTGCGCTCACCGGTCAGGCTGATCGACTATTCGACGACCATGATCTTCTGCTAGATTTGGCGCCCCAACTGCAGCTCAGGGTTTCCAAGGCAGCCGATGGAAACTATGCCTTGTCGATGGGCCAGCCAGGTAATTGATTATTGATACAATCTCTAAATTTATACAATATTCAATGAATAAATCATCCAATTCCTAAAAGAAAACCATATAAATTCACATAAATCTTATTTATTTATCAATTCACTAGAAATTTACAAAATAACACTTATCAACTAATATACATTGGTGTGGCTGGAAAAAGAAGCCTTGAGCTCCAGCCACGAGTTCGAAAATATTTTTTAAATTATTGGTACATTTGCCGTGATAATATTCTAAAATACAAACCAAAAGATAGTAAACCAAAAACCAAAAATATGTATAAATAAACACACAAAATCAATTCTTGAATCTACATTAAATCCAACTGTGAAAATCAAATTAAAATGAATTCTCCAAAAAAACCCTGATACAAAAATATAAAATACAACATTTTTGTAATCCCCTACTAGACAATCCAGCTGTGTTCAGGGCGAGTTCCGCGTTATATCATATTAAACTCAATCTCCTTTTTATTTCGGACTATGTATAACCATAGAGAAACAATAGCGTAAGTAGATATCCCATGGTATAGGGCGTTTATGTCGCAACTTTTTCTGTTATCTCAAGCCGATTACTGTCGATTATTGTCGATTTTTACTGTTTTGACCGGGTAGGAGTGTATGAACGGCACAATATGAGAGACTACCAGCGTCATAAAGCTTCACAGGAAAGAACTACGTGGACTATCAGCTTGAGATAACAGTAAAAGCTGCGACATAAACGCCCTATACCATGGGATATCTACTTATGCTATTGTTTCTCTATGCTAGTTCTTCTTATGCTAGTTCTTCATGCTAGTTTCTCTTATGCTATTGTTCCTCTATGGTGTAACCCTATCTAAATTTGGAAGAGGAATAGCACAAGGTTATCTTATTTTTTCTCTCCCTATCATTTTGATGATGTACTTATTGTATGAATCAATAAAGGATGAATGAAATAAAGAAGTATAAGCTCATAATAAAATAAGCTAATAATGCTACTAATAAAGTGAAGAAACTAACCTTTGATGTTAATTGAAACATTATTGATTCATTTATTTATTCAATTATTATTATTATACTATGACACTTCAGGAAACACAACAGTAGACGAATTTCCATATCTGCGACTTCTCCAGTTTAATATGCACGAGATTCAGGTTATAAATGATTTGTAGCTCACTTTTCAGTCATCATAACTTACAGCTGATGATGTGTTAGCACACACTAAAGCATGCTCCTGTGAAATATTAATTTTTATTAATATAAAGTGGATTCTTAGACAATATATCAAGTCTCTTCAATTATGGGAAAGTTCCACAACATCAATATTCACTCTACAAACTTAATGAGCATAAATTTACTTACAAGTTGCTTGTAAGGTACAAGCTTCACTTGTAACTTACACTTGTACACTTGGGAATTATCCAAATTTTCCCCGAAATATATTTCACTTATCAGGCAATAGTTTTCTGATTCTGGAATACAATAATTATTTATCATAACACACTTAATTCGAGATTCATACTCCACCACAATGACTTGTACTCCTACAGTACTTACAAATCACTTTCAAAATGGTGCTAAACCAATGTTCAATTCACAATATTGTCCGTTGATGGTTCCTATTCATGTATTTTTTAACATTATTATTTGTAAACAAATTAATGGGGATGGAATGAATTTAACTACCAACATTTCTCATGCATAATCAAAAGAGTAGGCCTATCTATTACTCTCTTTCCCCACGAGACATTATTTTAATAGTCATGATAACTAAAAAGATTGAGATCACTACACTAAATAAACTCAACTGAGCTAGTGAAAGAATGTCAAAGCTATTAAGTAGGATGACTAAGTATCTCGAAGCAGCTTGTATTTCACCAATCATTCTCTTTAAAAACATATTGCATTCATTAGTATATTTCTCTATATATTCTCATCATTCGAGTTTATTTTTAGGGGAATTGCGTCAATATTTGGAATACACTGTTGTAACTATTTGTGGTTCAGTAATTTATGGGCCTCAAATAACAAAATGCAAGATTATAACAATCGTGCTATCGGATGAGCACGTTGAACTGTCAGTTTTGGCTGAAGTTTGAAAGTCGTAAATCTCATTGACGGCTCCCTTCCCGCAAGGGACTCCCCACTAATAAAAAACCATACGAATTTACTATTCCTTCAAAACAATCCAATTTTAAATTTTTAGACAATATTGAATCTGATCTCACACTTGATGTTTGACACTCATTAAGAGCTTCATATAGACATAATTAAAAATTGTTTGTCTAAGTGTCATTGTCTTTTGTCCGAGTTCTTCTTATCGTAGGCAGAGACAAGAAAGTAATATAGGTTGTTATAATCATCCTTTATCTATGTCGTAGGTAAGTACGGGTTGAGATAATCGATCGCTATTGGTTCTGGCGTTGGAATGGTGTCCGCTTGAGACCAGATCTGCTAGCTAGCAGTTTGAGTTTCAGTTTTGTCTGGGTTAGGAGTGATTATTAGTCTGATTCTTTATTGATTCATACAATAAGTACATCATCAAAATGATACGGAGAGCAAAAATAAGGTAACCTTGTGCTATTCCTCTCCCAAATTTAGATAAGGTTACACATAGTCCGAAATAGGTTAAGTCTTGTAGTTGTTCACTCCACAAAAGTTTCAATCCTTTGCAAAGTAGATTTTTAAATTTAGATGCTTCAAAACCAAACATAGAAGAAATATTTTACATTATTATCACTAGAACATGAAATATTCACATATTAAAGAAATAATTTTGCAGGATCAAAAAACAAACTCAATATTCTAAAAGCACAGCTGTATTATGAATGTGTTAGAATGATTGATCAACAGTTACGAGCTGCAAATCACTTTCCGGTGGTTCGTAACCCACCTAAAGCTGTAGGTTCACTTATCCCTTTCATCATCTTCAGTCAAAAACTGTTTTGGCTTGATTTTGTGACGAGAACGTTGTTGTGACATTGTGTGGGCAGTACAGGCTTATTTTTATTATTATGAATGCTTCACACTCTTATTCAACCATTCATGTTCAGTTCTAGTTGCATTTCTGAAAAAGTCTCTAATTCTATTACACTGAGATTGAAATTTTAGCAAAACTTCATAGATTTGTTTGCAGAAGGACGATTAAAGCTCTCATTAATTTCCAATCCTTCAACTATCCGGATATTTCATTATTATGATTGAAAATAGCTTCTGAGACTATGCTCTTTTGAAGAAGGCATTATTATAGATTCTTGAGCATGTTGTTTCAAATGGCATACTAGTTCTTTTGTTTGATGATTTGAAATACTTTGTTTCGACGATGATAAGTTAATACTCATCTATTTCAGTGTTGAGAATGGATTTAGAAAATCCGAAAGCGCTTGACAGTGAGTACTAGTTTTAATAGATTATATATTCAAAGAAATTAGATTAGTAGTGTCGTTGAAAATGGTTCCAAGAAGATAAGTTAATGATAAGTTTCACTAGTGGAATGTTAAAATTTAACTAGTAGTTCTGTGAACAGTAGACCTCACGCAGTGTTCTCATCCACAAGTACCTGATTGAAACTATAGACCTAATGGAAATACAGCAATAGACTGGCTTCTCCACACATCTGTGTAATCACTTGTCAGCTGATTTATGATGAATAATTCTATAGCTGATTTTACTCTAATATTGACGTATGAAGGAGGCTCCTTTTTCCTTTTATTTTTATCCTTGAAATGCAAAATTTCCAAAAACCTTGTATAAACTCGACGCGCAATTAAAAAGGAACATACCTGTCAAATTTCATGAAAATCTATTACCGCGTTACGCCCGAAATGCGCAACATATAAACATATAAACATTTAAACATTCAAACATTCAAACATTCAAACATTCAACTTCAAACATTCAAACATTCAAACATTCAAACATTCAAACATTCAAACATTCAAACATTCAAACATTCAAACATTCAAACATTCAAACATTCAAACATTCAAACATTCAACACTCAAACATTCAAACATTCAAACATTCAAACATCAAACATTCAAACATTCAAACATTCAAACATTCAACATTCAACATTCAAACATTCAAACATTCAAAATTCAAACATTAAGAGAAATGCCAAACCGTCGACTTGAATCTTAGACCTCACTTCGCTCGGTCAAATTTTGTTTTTTTCAATCAATCAATAAATATCATACATTATACATTCAATAAACTATTCTACATTTTCACATTAAGTGAAATTAACATACTTGTTTCGTCGGAATAAATTCAGTTAAAACATTCAAGCCATTTCTACTGTAGGAATCTACCTAGCTATTGAATTGAGTCTTTAGTCACATTATATACACTATTCTAAATTTTCACATTTTGTGAGATCTACATACCGGTATTGTTTCGTTGGAATAATTCAGTTCAAACATTCGAGCCATTTCTACTGTAGGAATCGACCTAGCTATTGAATTGAGTCTTTAGTCACATTATATACACTATTCTAAATTTTCACATTTTGTGAGATCTACATACCGGTATTGTTTCGTTGGAATAAATTCAGTTCAAACATTCGAGCTATATCTTCTGAGTTTTTAGTTACGGTACTAAACTACAGCATGAGCTTCACGTTGTAAAAATATGGAGGGATTATAAGCGCTCTTCAGAAATGTTCTGGATATTTTTATTACCAGAGATAATCTCTAGACTCATCATAGCTCACCTATTTCTTTTTGAGAGTTCGAAGCAAATTCCTGTTCAGTTCAAAGAAGTCGGAGAAAATGGTGCAATCCAATCAGGATATGTATTTGACTTTTACAGCCTTCCAGTGTTGTAAATCGATAGAAAAATGGAAGAACTTCATATTTACGATTCTCTGAGACTGTTGATCCGTTGCCTTATCTCTAGCTCAAACCGATATTAACTTCCGTAGGTACACCATTTTCCTAAATTGAATATCTCTTACGAGTAGATATGTCTATCTTCGTAGAACTTTAATAAAAACATATTTTGAGAAGTTGATATTGTGGTAATTATTCATTTTGAATGAAAAAGACTAAGAAATTGTCTGGATTTATCTGTGGTTTTTGACAATTTCTTAGTCTTTTTAATTCAATATGAATAATTACCACAATATCAACTTCTCAAAATATGTTTTTATTAAAGTTCTACGAAGATAGATAGTTGATATTGTGGTAATTATTCATATTGAATGGAAAAGACTAAGAGATTGTCTGGATTTATCTGTGGTTTTTGACAATTTCTTAGTCTTTTTCATTCAATATGAATAATTACTACAATATCAACTTCTCAACTACACAAAAAGGGAAAAACATATTTCATTGTAACAAAGGATCTCTTGAATAACCCCTAGCATAGATATTAACTTCGCTGGATGCACAATTTTTTTAAATTGTCTATCTTTTACAAGTAAATGTATCTCTTTTCGCAAGACTTTGATAATGAAAACATATTTCGTAGTATCAAAGAGGATATAAATAATACTCTGTATAGGTTTTAGTTTTGTAGTTTGCTTGCATGTCTGTTTAAATTTGTCTATAGTAGTATGTACACTACATAGAATATAGTATAATATGACCCTAGATAAACCAATTTTTTCAATTGTCTATTGCTTACAAGTAAATATATATATTTCCGCAAATCTTTGATGAAAACATTTTTCGTAGTATTGATTGATTGATTGAGTACTTTATTTATGTAGATTACAATATAAATACTGGCTTATACACTTATATACAAACAAGCGAAATTATAGATGAATTTACATAATATAGACTAAGAGAATAATTATTGAACTGTATATGATATGAAAAAAGCAATTTGTGATAACTATAGATAATTATATTGTTAGTATCAGAGAGGAATTAATTTTCAGTTTTGTGGTTTGTACTAATCTGTGTAGTTTCTATTTTCCTATGGTAGTACTGTATGTACACTACATAGAAAATAGTATAATAAGATCAGAACTGTGATAGATTCGCAGATCTCTAAAGATCGCAGAACTTTGATAAAAACCTATTCTAGGTGAAATAAAAGAAATATTGTCAGTTCCACATTTGAGCTCTAAGTTTCAATGCACTAAGGCAACATCAGTGGTTTTTTCTTCTTGGTTAGACTGTACAACCAAAAAAGACCACTGATAATGATGTCTTAAGTGCATTGAAACTTTAGATTGGTTCTAATAAATTATGTGGATTTGACAAAAATTTCACCTTAATATGGAGATATTCCACAACATATCATCAGTTAATAGTGTGAATTTTCGAAACATATTTAGTAGTAACTTTTAGAGAGAATGTTATAATACTCTGATTGGTTTTTAGTTTTGTAATTTTTATAACTCTAGGTAGTTTATATTTTATATGGTAGCACAGATCTAACATGTGTTTACTTAGTCTATGATGGTAGGCCTACTACCATCCATATGGTACAATATGAGAATAAACTAAACAGCTGTTGTCTTTGTGAACTTGATATTCTCGAGCTCAAAATTTATGTGTTTTTATAGAATTATTTTGTGAATTTGAAAATACTATAAAATATCTTGCTTGTAAAGATTTCGGATCATTCTACTGTATAATAACAAACATCTGTACCAAGACTTGTAGTCAGGAATACCATTGTGCTGAAACAATATTGATTTTTATGTCCAGTTATATTATGTCCCAGTTCTCCAATCCATAGCAGGATGAATGCTATGCAATTTACATGAGTCATCCAGATTGCTCGATAAAAAATTACTCTGAAACAGTCCTCTCCGAAATGAAGCTAAGCTTTCACTTTCTCTATCATGAAAGAAAATGTTTAATATTCATAGGGAAGATGGAAATTAATAGAATGGAGAGAAAAACAGGATTATTTTCTGGAATACATGACTTCATATATTTACACCAACGAGTATAGAATGTGAAATTCTATACAGTAAAAGAAACAGGATTATTTTCTGGAATACAGGAATACATGACTTCAGATTTTCACCAACGAGTATAGAGTCTTATAGAGTAAGAGTTTTATAGTCTAAGTGGGGAAATATATTTCCTGGAATTGTTTTTGTATAACTATTATTGTTATTAGTTATTTTGTATAACTGATATGTATATGATTTTTTGAGGAAATAAATTGAATTGAATTGAATTGAATTGAATTGAGAATGTGAAATTTTATACAGTATAATATACTCTGATTCTCACTCATCACATGCTAGACATGTAGTTTGTATGTAGGCCTATGACATGTTTGTACTTCGCAGTTTGAATGCATCTAAGCAGCTTCTGTTGTAGGGATTTTTTGTGATAGTTCATCTCATTTTTCAGAAACAATGAAGAGACAATATAAGCACCGTATGATGCAGTAGGCTACTAAGAACAAAATATAATCTTTGAAAGTGGAAAATAGGTACTTTCAAGGATTTTAAAAAATAAACTCTTCGAATTCACTCAATCACTCAATTCATTTAATCTATAGTGAGGTCCACGTTATAATGGCAGTGAATAAAGATAGAAGAATAGCGATGCCGATTCTCTGCATTAATTAATCATATTTCTACACTGTCAAAAACATAATTGGCACCGTTGTGGACCTAGTAAAGGACACCGGCTTTGTCGAAAGATAGACAAGGATAGCAATACCAAAGTTGATCAAATACTGTCATTATAACGTGGACCTCACTATAGTCAAACAAACAATAAGTCCCGGTTGCACAAAATCAGTTGAATTTTAACTGTGTTTAATTTCACGAGCTGTCTTTTCTAAAAGGCTTTCTCTGATTGGTTCTCGTGAAATTAATCAACGGTTAAAACTCAACCGGCTTTTGTGCAACCGGCACTTAGTACCGGTACAATATGAGAATAGACTAAACAGCTGTTGTCTTGGTGAACGTGATATTCTCGAGCTCAAAATTTATGTGTTTTTATAGAATTATTTTGTGAATTTGAAGTTTGTTTCATATTTTTACGAAAATTGTATTATCAATCTATCTAAATTTAATTATTTTGTTGCATTCTGATTTGTATATTGAGATTGATGATTTAGTGTATACATTTTGATAGACATAACCTACATAATATTTGGACAATATAAGACAAAATTAGGAAATTGAAGAAGTTTTGGGCAATAGCCTCTTTTTTCTTTTCCGATCATTGTATTGTTTGCTCTAATAAGTAAATTTCAGTAATAGTATATTTCGCACCTAGAGCAGAAAATGAGATTTTTCCAGCTCGAAATCGGTTTTCAAGTCCGAGGCCGTAGGCCGAGGACTAGAAAAGATTGAGAGCTGGAAAAACATTTTTGCCCGTGGTGCGAACGATATTTTTCGCCACACTACAGGTATTGCTGACAAAATAAATAAAGAATACAAAATAAAGAATACTCGTTAAGCTATCGTACCTATCTCTTGATTTTAGTGGTAGAAGATTTGCAGTCAGGATTCAGATTCTTTTAAAATTTCACTTGGAATACCACAGTCATCTTCAAGCATTTTTGAAAATTCGGAATGCACTAATCAACAATAAATAATTGAATAAAACTGGTTGCGAAGCGAATTAGTTTGATTCGAAACTGGAACTAAAATCATGGCGACTTCAGCTTATTATGAAAGTGGACACTCGCCCGATCTAGCGGATGACTTATTAATAATAATTAGCGCGTTGTTTCCAGCCATAAGCGGCTGGAAAGAGACAACTTTCTGGCCTAGACCGGAAAAGAAACCCTTTTCTGACGTCGTCTGCAAACAAGGTCTTTCAGATCTACGTAGGGACTGGAAAACAGCTGCTTTCTGTGCAGTGTGGCGAAAATAAAATTCCATCAGACAAGTAATACAAACAATAATTCAAATAAAAAGGACTCGATTAAACAAATTTATTTTAAAAAAGGGAAATATTTTTTCTTGAAAATTGATAAAATCTCAATCTAAATTCATTATAGTGCAATGATTGTAAAATGTAGGGTAAATATGGGTTTTCAAAGGCCCAAAGGCTTTTGTGCAATATTAGAATAAAATTCAGTCAAACAAGTAATACAAACATTAAAAAAAGTAGTCGAACAAACAAATTTATTTTAAAAAAGGGGAATCTTTTTTTCTTGAAAATTGATAAGATCTCAATCTTAATTCATTATAGTGCAATGGTTGTAAAATGTAATATGAATAGGGGTTTTCAGTAAGCGCTTCCTTTCTTTGAAACTGAATATAACAAGCTGTCTGAGATATTGACGAGATCCATTTTTTGTTTGGAAGACCTATCAATGCATTCTATTATGTATGGAATATGATAACGTTCAAATTTCCGCCTGGGCTCTGCGTGGTGGCGGGAATTCATGAGAGGTTCAGTTTTCCATTACTCTAGCGAACAAATATGGCTGAATCTCAAAGATGGATTGAGCAATGTTGAATTTTAAGACATTGGTTCACATTGTACACCTGTGACCTTAACCCTGCATGACGCTACAAGAAAAATCTGGTGTGGTACACTCACACAACTTTCCTTGCTCATTGTACTGTAAGCCTCATTCTTAAACGAGAATAATTTAGGGGAATAACATAATGACGATTGGCAGCAACATATTTGCAACTACGATCAGACTACTGTATATGTGTATATATAATTGTTTTCAGAGTACTTTTTCCTTTGTGTAAATTGTGAAATTCGATGATTTTTTCAAAAGTCGTCAAAACAGCTGTTCTACAGATGAAATATCTCGACTATGTGTTCTTTTTATAAACTGCTCTACCTACCTACCTCATGCACGAGAAGGAGGTTACAAAGTCCATTTCTCAAGGATGGGGTGGACCCCCCATTTGTTTCCCAGGAAAAAGACTCATGCCAGTTGATAGAACTGATAAATAACTATACAGGGTATGAATTTGAAAAAATCGGTCGTCATTTTGAGAAAATCGTGAAAAACATGGTTTTTTATTAATTATTTGCCATTTTTCTCAAGAATATTACGGAGCTCCTGAAATTTTCCCAGAAATGAGACTCATCGCAGTTGATAGAGCTTATAAATAGCTCTATCCATGGTATAAATTTGAAGAAAATCGTTAGAGCCGTTTTCGTGAAAAACATGGTTTTTTAGTAATTATCCGCCATTTTTTCCGCCATCTTGGATTTAATTTTATTGAATTTCTTGTTGTCGGATCCTCACTGATCCTTTATTACCTTAAGTTTAAAATTTCAAGTCAATCGGTTAATTAGGAATGGAGTTATCGTGTTCACAGACATACACACATACACCCACACACCTACACACACACACAGACCAATACCCAAAAATCATGTTTTTGGACTCAGGGGACCTTGAAACGTATAGAAAACTTGAAATTAGGGTGCCTTAATTTTTTTGGAAAGCAATACATTCCTTACCTATGGTAATAGAGCAAGGAAAGTAAAAAATTTAGCGGAGTCTATAATCACACGATATTGAAGATCGGTTGACATAGCCTCTGCCCGAAATTACCGGTAATGTCCGAATATAACTGAAATAATAACTATAATAATATATATATACCAGTAATCGCACATCCTGAATGTAAATTATTTCTCTGTACGCTGTATGACACATTGCACCGCATTGTTGAATCTCACATTGACCAAATCAGTATTGTCCAGTTTAGGCCACAAGAAGTAGTATCTATATCTATAAAAGCGAAATGACACTCACTCACTGACTGACTGACTCACTCACTCACTCGCAGAACTAAAAATCTACCGGACCAAAAACGTTCAAATTTGGTAGGTATGTTCAGTTGGCCCTTTAGAGGCGCACTAAGAACGGATTTGGAAAAATTTCCAAAGATACGCCCAAAATCTGTGTGTTTTCCAGCGTTTTTTAGCGTTTGAAAATGTTCAAATTTAGTACAGAAGCTCAGCTAGGGTGTAATAATGTTGTGTTGGAAGGAATTTGCAATAACGTCAAAATTACGCCCAAAATTAGCGGTTTTTTCGTTTTCTGAGTTCTTTCATCAAGTAAAAGACAGAAAATGTTTACATTATGCAGGCGAGCGAAGCGAGCCCGCTGATCTCATTTTTGGATGATCCAGTCGGGGGTCCAGGGGGCAGAGCCTGACGGCTAGTAGAATATAATCAAATAAATCTCCATTCATCAAAATATGTACGGATACATTTGAATAGTGTCAATGTTTGAAAGTCGAATGTGATTAAGTCGATAATTATTGACTATACCAGAGACAACTGATGTACCTTTCTCTCTGATGTTTCTTATATAACTGATATCTCTATACTCACTGATTGTTAAAGTTTTCAATAAATTTCATAGATTTCCTACCACAAAACATTCTGAATTCAGCTTCATCTGAAGATAGTCTACATGAGGTCTCCAGGACAATACATTGTCAATCTTACACTTACAAACTTAAGGCTATGCAAAGGCTAAAAATAAAATTTTTACTCGTGATATTTTTCTAAGTTTTTTGATTTTTATATCATCACGATATAAAAATTAAAAAGTTTTCTCAGGAAAACATTTTTTTCCAATCATTACTTTTTGAGATATGAGCGCCTAAAGTTTAAATTTTTGGGACAGAATAACATTTCAAATTTGGTAAGAGATAAATCCATGAGATTCAGAGGATGGATTCTTCATGGTATTGTTGATCTAGTAAAACAAAAATTTTCTGAAAATTATTATTGGAAAAGTTATTAAATTTACTAAAAATAACTTTTAGTTGAGTTATTTTTGGTAAATTGAATAACTTTTCCAAAAATTTTGTGGCTGTATTTGCAGTCAAGTGTTCTCTGCTGACCTGAAGCTTATCTCTTCCGTCTTCTATAATTTCCAAGGACAACATATTTGCTCTGAGCCAATCATCAAGTCTTTTTACACTTATCAAAATTTATTTCCATAAAAACACTTTACAAAACAAAAATTAACTAATTATTTACGGAAAAATAGCACCCGCAAAGAAAAATATCATCATCAGCATACACGACTCACTCGGCAGGATCTGATCTGGATAATATTTTATAATTTTTACCTTATTGTTGTACACTGTAACTTTTCAAGGAATTTGACAGGATAGACTCAATAGATGAGAACCAACTTGATACTTAAAGCTTCAAGCACAAAGAAAGATATTTTTATATATTTACTTGTAAGAGATAGACAATTGAAAAAAATTGGTATATCTAGGGTCATATTATACTATATTCTATGTAGTGTACATACTCTACTGACAAATTTAAATGACAAACAAACTACAAAACTAAAATCTATACAGAATATTATTTATATCCTCTTTGATACTACGAAATATGTTTTCATTATCAGTCTTGCGAAAAGAGATATATTTACTTGTAAAAGATAGAGAATTTAAAAAAATTGTGCATCTAGCAAAGTTAATATCTATGCTGGGGGTTATTCAAGAGATCCTTTCTTACAATGAAATATGTTTTTCCCTTTTTGTGTAGTTGAGAAGTTGATATTGTGGTAATTATTCATCTATATAATACGAGAGAGTAGGGTTGTGTTTGTTCGCATCAAAACATGTTTTCTTATGGATTGCATACCAGAAAAACGGGAATGATTTAAATCTCTAAATTCTGTACATAGATTCTAAAAATATCAATCTCGTGCACCTTGAAGACCAAATTTCAATTTTACTTCTAGATTTATCAGGATTAATGTTTGTGTAGTTGATAAGTTGATATTGTGGTAATTATTCATCTATATAATACGAGAGAGTAGGGTTGTGTTTGTTCGCATCAAAACATGTTATCTTATGGATTGCATACCAGAAAAACGGGAATGATTTAGATCTCTAAATTTTGTACATAGATTCTAAAAATATCAATCTCATGCACCTTAAATCCCAAATTTCAATTTTACTTCTAGATTTTTCAGAATTAATGTTCAAATTTCATTCATGGAACATGAATACATACCATATGTTAATATATAGAACTATAATCTAGAGAGACAGATGATTGAAAGTGGCAACTAAATTAATAACCAGTCCAATTTTGTCAGGTTGGCATTAAGTTGAGGAAGATTTCTAAACAAGATGAGTTCTGTCACTTTATTATGTTAGTACCAAGTTGAAGAACTTATTTGTACTATAATAAAGGGAAGAACTGGCTTATACACGTACGGGATAAGAAAATTATGTTTGACGCATCATCACGTCTAAACTACTGGACTGAAATCAACTTGAAATTTTGCATATAGATTCTTAATTAACCGAGGAAGGTTCTAGGCCTACTTCAAACTCTTTGAGATTCCTCTCTGTCAAGTTCTCAGTTTGTCAAGTTTCAAAATAGAATCTCTGCTAAACTAAAACTAAATACAGAAGTAGCAGAATTTATACTAGTAGGCGGGTACCGCTATTGGTCAAGGACATAAACGCCTGCCATTGGCCCAGCTAGACACTCTCCTCCCACTTAACAGTGCATATAATAGAAACGTCATAAAATGGCGGTTCAAGCAACAAACCCGCCATGTTGACAAAATTTACTTGCAGTAGAAATAAAATCAAAGAAATCAAGTGAGTGATAATAAAACAAATATGTAAATAGAAAACCTATCCAGTAATGTATGCTAACAAGGTTATGATAAAACTAGATTGGTAGTGTTGTATTGGTTGAAATGAATCTGGTCATTTTTAACTAGTAGTTTTGAGACCTCACGCAGTATTCTCATCCACAAGTACCTGATAGAACCACGAGTACCTGAAACTATAGACCTTATGGAAATAGAGCAATAGACTGGCTTCTCCACGCATCTGTGTAATCACTTGTCAGCTGATTTATGATGAATATTCTATAGTTAATTTTTACTTAATATGGCGTATGAAGGAGGCTCCTTTTTCCTTTTATATTATCCTTGAAATGAAAAATTTCCAAAAACCTTGTATATACATCGACGCGCAATTAAAAAAGGAAACCTGTCAAATTTCATGAACCGCGTTTCACCGTAAATGCGCAACATATAAACATTTAAACATTAAGAGAAATGCCAAACCGTCAACTTGAATCTTAGACCTCACTTCGCTCGGTCAACTATACTGGGAGTAATTGTCCTTAATACAACATCAACAATGTTAACAGGGATATTATTATTGTTAAGCACAAATTGTTATTTATAGAAAATGAAGTATGGTCCGTGAAAGAAATGGTAAATATGAGTTTTATTAGCATTCATGTCCGGTAAACTAAGTTCATGTAGAAATAGTTGAGACAGAATATATTATGATACTCTTGCACGAAGAGATACGGCTGAAGAAACATGCAATGAATTCAAATTATGCATATAAATAGGTCAAGTGAAGATAGTTAGATCTAGAGCAGTTGGAAGGAGATCAAGTTACAAAGCTCTATGGGAAAGTTTCATGAAAGAAATGTAAAAGGTAATATAATTCTGAAGTCTTGACAATACTGCTTTTCACGGTTGAAGACTTCTGAGTCTCAGCTCTGAGCTAAAACTATCAGCTGATAGTATTTCAAATTTAACAGAGGAAAATACTATGAAAACTATGATTTACTATGAAATTACTGATCTATTCCTGTTCAAAATAAATTCGTGCCCAGATGATGAGTATCATATATAGCTGATTAAAGTGTGTCGAAGATATTTGGGGGGTCCTAGGGGTGCCAGGGGGTAGAATTTTCAAGATTTTGAGGTTTTCCTGTAGCCTCCAGTGTGTTCACAAACTGAATATGAGTTTACTTTCAGCAGACAAAAAGCAGCATTGGCTGAGTTTTTTTGTCATTTGCAGCTATTTAATACAATATAGATTTTTTCGTGCAACTGTCTAAGGCGGTACCTAATGCTTATAAGGCAATAGAGCAATTCTATTGAATTTACGTATCAAGCTAGCCAGAGGAGGTTTATTGACGTCTTATATTTTATAGCAGCGTTTAACAGCGTTTATATCGCTGCGTTTTTCTCGCTTCGCTCGCCATATCCGTCTAGCCTGGACCCCGACTGGATCGTCCAAAAATGAGATCAGCGGGCTCGCTTCGCTCACCTTCCTTTTTCATTTGAGCATGCTTCATTCTATCAGAAAGTCAAGGTACTGAGAAAACGCAGAAAAACTGAGAAAAACTTTTGAAAAACGCTAATTTTGGGCATATCTTTAATGAAATATTGAAGTCACCTCATCACAAATTTTTAGACCCTAGCTAAACCTCTGTACCAAATTTGAACATTCTCTGTCTGTTGCTTGATGAAAGCAATATGAGAGCACTATTTGGGCGTATCTTGGCGTTATTTCAAATTGCTTCTAACACAACATATTACACTCAAGCTGAGCTTCTGTAGTAATTTGAACATTTTGTTCATTTGTTCACGATAAGATGAGAAAAAGCAAAAAACCGCTAATTTTGGGCGTATCTTTGACGTTATTTCAAATTCCTTCTAACACAACATTATTACACCCTAGCTGAGCTTTTGTACTAAATTTGAACATTTCCTGTTAATTTGTTCTCGATAAATCTGAGAAAACGCTAAAAAAGCGCTGGAAAAACGCAGATTTTGGGCGTATCTTTGGAAAATTTTCGAAATCCTTTCTTAGTGCGCCTCTAAAGGGCCAACTGAACATACCTACCAAATTTGAACGTTTTTGGTCGGGTAGATTTTTAGTTCTGCGAGTGAGTGAGTGAGTGAGTCAGTCAGTCAGTCAGTGAGTGAGTGCCATTTCGCTTCTATATAATATAGATAGATAGACGTTTATTATTGCGATGTGTATTGCCTTAATGGAACAAAAGCATTCTTATTCTTTTTCATTGTTATATTTTTGAGTCATAGCTTATGCTAGTCATAGAATTTTTAATAAATTTGGCTATCAACTTAATATCTTTGTTGTGTTTTCTCTATAGTACTGTACTGTACTGTTCTATAGTAATATTGTACTGTTCTTCATGAGAAACAATAAATTCCATTCTATTCTATAATCGGTTTTAAGTTGGTGATATTAAATTGGTTAGAATGAATTTGATAATTCAAGTGTTTATTCAATATCAAAGTCCAATTTTTAAATGTCAAGTATTTTCTGTGTCATTTTTCGACTCTCGACAATTGGATCATCAACATTGTTCTGTAGCCTACACTTGACATGAAAACATTTGATTCAGATATTCAGACCAGGTTAATTGCTACATCGAGACATTTGTCAAACATCATCTAAGTAGGACATTAATAATGGAGATGGAGATGCGCGAAACAATTAAAATAATGTATTTCTCAGTTGAACAAGAAGTCATTGTTAAATTGTAACAATGATAAGTATAGTATCTTAGTTAATTGTTGTAGCGTATAGTTTGTATGAGTGAAACAAATCTATAACGCTACCTGGCATGTGCTAATGAGATAGTAATAATCATAATCATAATCATTCTTTATTCAGCTCAATAATACAACTAGTAGTTCTGTGAACAGTAGACCTCGCGCAGTTATGAACCACAGCTCATCTGGCCATACTGTCCATCAGAGAAAATTCTGTCCTTTCGGCGAGATATCTGTGTGAAAACGACTAATGGCTGTTGGGGTTGGTGTATCAAAAATGCTAACAGCAAAAGCCAATCTCCTTCAAGACATACTGGCAACGGGTCAGCTCGAGTTGAAAGCAGAGAAAGGTCAAGAGAAATTACTATATTACTTCCAGTTATTATTGCATGCGTCATTGCATATGCAACTAATAGTCCACACAACAGCTGATTTCTTACTAATTACATTAAGATATTAATTGCGTGCCTCATTGCAAGCAATTAATAAACCACTCGACAGCTGATTTATGATGAATTATTCTATAGTATGATTTTCACGGTAACATTGGCGTTCGAAAGAGACTCATTTTTTGTATTATCCTTAAAATGCAAAAAATAAATATATAATATACGTCGAAGCGCCTAGTTTCAAAGTACATGTATCCCAATTTTATCCAAATCGGAGAATAACTGCGGTACAAACAAACAAACAGACAAAACCCCATCGAGTCGAAACTTCAAAATCGAAACCTCAGCTTCGCTTCGGTCAACAAATGCACTAAAAACACTAATTTGGGCATATCTTTGATGAAACATTGAATCCACTTTTCATGAAAAACATTATTAGCAGCCTCCTGTCAATGTCACCAGCAAACACATCTTATTTAGAATCATTTTCCGTCTCACTATCGTCAGTGAGACGAATCATCATCTAAATTGCCTACTGCATATTTTCCATTTTTCCATCAGTTGACCGATTTCTTATAATTAATTGTTAGAAAATTTGTAATATTGTAAATATGTAGACGATATGAAGGTACCTCCTTGAGAGACATTTATAAGTCCGGTGTCCCTGGAAACAATGTCTTTAGCACTTTCAATGGATAAAATAATAGATGACATGGATAAATCTTCACAATATACTGTACTTTCTTAATGGCCCTTCTCATTAGTTTGAAAGTTGTAGGCTATTCATGAGCGAGGTCTACTGTTCACAGAACTACTAGTATTGTTAGGATTAAAACGTAGTTTCAATAGTTAATTCAAAACTTAGTTCTCAATGAATGTTTCCATTAAAAAATGAGAATACTGTACTGTAATTTGTTATATTCTGCAATCGTAATTCACATGTCAGAAATCTCAATTTGTGGAATCAGGCAATACACTACCACTCGTAGCAAGTTATCGGACTTATCAAGGAGGTACCTTTATATCGTCTCCATATTCACAATATAAACATATATTACAACTTTTCTAATAATTAATTATAAAAATCGGTCAGCTGACGGAAAAATGGAATATGCAGTAGGCAATTCAGATGATAAATCGTCTCACAGACGATGGTGAGATGGAAAATGATTCTAAATAAGATGGGTTTGTTGGTGACAAAGACAAAGTTGGTTGCTAATGATCTTTTTCATGAAAAGTGGATTCAATGCCTATGCAAAATGTTAATGCTCACAAATCGGTTTCCGACCTCATACCAAAAGGAAAACAAAAGACTTGACACTGTAGAGCGACACAAAAATGCATACAATACAATAATTATTGTACCTGATAAACTGAAAATTCAGTTAAAAAATAACTTAAATAATAACTGATAGTTATGAATAAAAGGAGTTGGAGATTAAAGAAATGTTTATGATGTTAAATATTGTCTGCGAAATGATGTTAAATATGCGAAAAAGTAGGAACATGAGTTGCTGTATCTTCAAAGATACTTTTGAGGTTATTCTACGGTTTTTCAAATATTACAAAAAACCAGAGGTCTTACCAAAAATCGTTACACATACGTTTCTGCGCCTTGTATCAAAGAAATTGCATAAAAAATGTCATCCAAATTTCTGCGGTACAAACAAACAAACAAACGGACAAAAACCAATCTAGTCGAAACTAAGACCTCAGCTTCTCTTTGGTCGATAACAAATTACAGTACAGTATTCTCATCTTTCAATGGAAACATTCATTGAGAACTAAGTTTTGAATTAACTATTGAAACTACGTTTTAATCCAAACAATATTAACTATTGAAACTAACCATCTTATCTAGATGATACGTACAACATACCATACAGCGCAATCAATAAATACAACTGCAATATTGGACTCTAATACAATAAAGATTTTTTAAAATAGTTTATCCAATTAAATTGATAAATCAATTTAATTATTCTATCTAATCATAATAATTTATTTTATAATGATATATTATTAGAATAAGATAAAACAATTAGTATCATCTGCAAAAAAATGGTAAGAACAAGATTTGAACCTTGGTCCCACAGTATGAGAAGCCACGGTCTAGCCAACTTGGTCACCATGTGTTCGTAACAATGGATGCGAAAAAGTATAAACATGAATTGCTGTATCTTCAAAGACATATCTTTTTTGGATAGAGGTTAGTTTACCGTTTTTTTTAAATTACAAAAAAACCAGAGGTCTTATGTAAAATCGTTACACATACGTTTCTGCGCATTGTTTCGAATAACTTGCATACCAAATTTCATCAAAATCGGACAATAACTGCGACTGTAACTGTGGTACAAACAAACAAACAAACAGACAAAAACCACTCCAGTCAAAACTAAGACCTCAGCTTCGCTACGGTCAATTATCGCATTAATTTTTCTGATACATCGTTGGAGATTTATAAGTCCTGAAACGAATCAAAATATTGCACTTTTTATATGTGAGACTTTTGTTAAGTTCAATATTCATCTAGATCGATAATTAAGCACCCACTGACCTCCTTTCAAAGGGGTATATGGACTTGCCAATCATTTAAATTATATAACTTAAATTTTGCATTTATAAAACTTCATATATACTCTCGAAGGTCTATGAAAAAATCACCGTGAACTGAAGCAACTGAAAACTCCTGAATCGAATAAAAACACTATCCTTCCAGTTCTGTCTTCAACTGAACTCTCAGTTTTTGAAGCGTTTGACAGGTTAAATGTGTTGGCAATGCATTGAATAGATGAATACCTATGCTGGTTACCCCTTTCCCAAAAAAAGCTGTGCGATGTGTTTCATCCCTGAGTACATGTATGTGTCTTGTCTCATAGGAATGCATCATAAAACCCTTCTTGAACATGGACTCATTTTTTTATGAGACAAATTGCTTCAAATATATTTTGTTCAAACAAATCTGCAATCTCAAAAAAATCCCTTAAAATATTTCTTTGACAAATTATCATTTGTTGCAAAACTGAAAATTTCACACCCATTGCAACATTGCATATGTAATATCATCTACTGCATCATCATCTGGGATGGACCCAAAATTGAAGACGCCTTAATTAATGTATCAAATGAATCATTATGCCAAGACCCTCAAAGGTACTTGATCAAAATGATTCTCCAGAAAAATGAATTAGACTTAATGTCCCGCTTTCTCTATGTGAAGTTGAGCTCTGTAGAAGGAGGGCATTTTATTACATCGCACAAAACTCTGGCGAGAGGCAGCATACTAAAAGTCATTTATAAGTAACAAATGAAATGTCAATCACATTGAAATTCGTTTAGTGAGTTCTTTACCTATCAAGGAAAGTTTCTTGATGGTAATAATCGATAAATTTCGCCCCGAATTTGATTAAAAACCTTGATAAAAGGTGCACAGACGAGAAATTGAGTAGGAAAAAGCTTAATGTAGTTGCACAGTGTTACGCTAGAAAGCGCGGGCAGTGAAAATGATGGGAACCTCCCCCAGATGGGGTAGAAGAGATCGATTTCTAAATACTAAATGGGTGAGTAATGGGAGTTTATTAATAACAAATTTTTGCTTTCTATTTAACTCATGGGAATTTATTAACAACAAAATTTTGATTTCTATTCAACTTCTGATTTTTTTTAATAATTCAAATTCCTAGAAATTCAACAACAAAAATAATCTGTAAAAATGTATTGCACATTTTAAAGTCTAGAAAACGGTCTGTAAGATTTCGCTAACTGTTCATCTGGAATTCTGTTTAAAATGGTAGCATGAACTTTATTTATTTCATAACTACAATGAATAATTGGGGACTCGGTCATTCAAGGGTTATAAGCATGAGCTAGAAAATATAATGGCCTCACAATCGTTTAATTTATAAATCCATCATTATTGTAAATTTTCAATACACTATTGCTTACTCACTAATATTTCCTATAAAAATTCACACATTAGCTTCCCTAATTATTGATATACTATTTCAACATAATACACGGCTAAAAATAATACATTTTAAACAATTTACAGAACAAATAAACACATTACTTTTGGGTCCTCGAGGCCTGAGGCTACCTCTGGATTTCAAAGTTATTCCAGCCGCGGCTTAATTGGAACTGATTTTTTCCACGCAAATTATGTTCCCCTTCCACCAACGAGACGACGGTCCACGTGAAGACAGAGCACAATTTCGAAATATTCTCAAATACTCGTGTATTTTCCATCACTAACGGAAATACTCCTTATCATCGAAGATGATAAGAAGTCTTTTTTTTGTGTAGTTGAGAAGTTGATATTGTGGTAATTATTCATATTGAATGAAAAAAGACTAAGAAATTGTTAGAAAACCACTGATTTATTGATAATTAGAAAGACCGGTTTCGGTTATTACACCATTGTCAATCTCTGATAAACTGGAGTTTATCAGAGATTGACAATGGTGTAGTAACCGAAACCGGTCTTTCTAATTATCAATAAATCAGTGGTTTTTTGACAATTTCTTAGTCTTTTTTCATTCAAAATGATAAGAAGTATTTTGGGACTGCGACTGCATCATAGAAGACGAAACACAGACTTACTGAAGCAGGTGAAGGTGAAATACCTACAAAAAGAAGCTCACCTGATAAAATGGAGATGGGCCGGCCATGTGGCAAGGATGACAGCAGAGCGATGGGCGAAAATATGCACGGAGTGGATACCACGAGATCGGGCCAGAGGGAGAGGACGTCCAGCGTGCCGATGGAGAGACGAGCTCACCCAATGAGTTGGAGATATGTGGCCGACAATAGCCAGGGACAGAAAGAGATTGGAGAAAATCATCAAGAAATTGTAAATTTGTGAATAGTTATTGAAGTTACTGTCAAGCTGCCAGCACAAAATATCATTACCTCATATGAGAGGCTTTTGTTCTATTTAGAATGTCAATAAAGCTTTATAATTATAATTATTATTATTATTAACAGAAATACAGTTCTGTGAGAATACCTCAACCCTGCATAAAATTTGAGTCTTCCCGGACACAAGTTAGCAAAATCTTAATGTGTGAATATTTCTAACGACAAAAGAGTCACACTGAGAATTCAACTCAATGAGAATAAGTGTTTGATTGAAATAGTCCTATCTCTAAACCTTTTTGTACAGTCCTTACTGCAATATGGATTAGTGGTTTGGGGGGGGGGAGCATTCAACACTCATCTATTAGCTCTATTTGTAATACAAAAAAAATGATTATAAAAATAATACTAAATAGACCCATGATATACCCTTCTATTCAAGCCTTTAATGGAATTAAAGTGATGACAATCCACCAGCTGTATGTATTGAACGTCTTTAAATACTTTCAGAGTAACAAAAATGTATTTTGAAAAATACATAATGAACATCAACGAACCAGATACAATATAAATGTTATGACTCAGATCTGACAATCAACCGTGGCGTTTTTAACTGTTTAAATCTGTGAGGAGATCCTCTGACTCGCTCCTTCTTAATTTTATTGTTTTGGTGTGTCGAAATTCAGCTCAGTGCCCAAAAACGTCAATAAAACGACTGATAGAATTTCTTAGTTGTAAATTCAGATTGAGAATGAAAATTTTATTGATTATAGCATCAATTACTTTGATACATCTTTGGAGATTTATAAGCCCTGAAACGAAACAAAATATTGCATGGAAATTGGAGAATCTTGATATGTTTAATATGCGATTAGTACATACAAATCCGCAAACTCAAAAATTTTGTTTTATAAATTAACTTGAAATTTCTTTGACAACTTATCAATTGTTGCAAAACTGAAGATTCCACACCCATTGCAACATTTCATATCTATGAATAATAAGACCTGAAAGGTAATTGGTCAAAATGATTCTCCAATAAATTGAATTTTGCATATTGGCATTAATTTGTCCTCTATCTCTCTATGTAGAGTGGAACCCTACAAGATGAGCAGTCTATTATATTATATTCAGTTTAGTTGCAACTACTGCATTATCAACATGGATGAACAACCCCTTCCCTAATTATGATGAAGCAGATGTAAAATTGAAGACGCCTTGATTATTATATCGAATGAATCATTATTGCAAGACCCTCAAAGGTACTTGATCAAAATGATTCTCCAGAAAAATGAATAAGAC
Organism: Nilaparvata lugens; assembly: GCF_014356525.2. Classification (NCBI taxonomy): domain Eukaryota; kingdom Metazoa; phylum Arthropoda; class Insecta; order Hemiptera; family Delphacidae; genus Nilaparvata; species Nilaparvata lugens. The sequence goes on along the minus strand of NC_052518.1, from coordinate 2,585,090 downwards.
TTAATGTCCCTCTCTCTCTATGTGAAGTTGAGCTCTGTAGAAGATGGGCATTTCATTACATCCCACAAAACTCTGGCGAGAGGCAGGATACTAAAAGTCAGTTATAATTAACAAATGCAATGTCATTCACATCGAAATTCGTTTAGTGAGTTCTTTACCCATCAAGGAATGTTTCTTGATGGTAATAATCGATAAATTTTGCCCCGAATTTGATTAAAAACCTTGATAAAAGGTGCACGGACGAGAAATTGAGTAGGAAAAAGCTTAATGTGGTTGCACAGTGTTACGCTAGAAAGCGCGGGCATTGAAAATGATGGGAACCTCCCCCAGATGGGGTAGAAGAGATCGATATCTAAATACTAATTTGCGAGTAAATGGGAATTTATTACCAACAAATTATTTCTTTCTATTTAACTCATGGGAATTTATTAACAACAAACTTTTGATTTCCATTTAACTTCTAAATTTTTTTAATAATTGAAATTACTTGAATTTCAACAACAAAAATAATCTGTAAAAATGTATTGCACATTATAAAGTCTAGAAAACGGTCTGTAAGATTTCGCTAACTGTTCATCTGGAATCTAACTTTTTACAATGGTAGCATGAACTTTATTCATTTCATTACTACAATGAATAATTGGGGACTCGGTCATTCAAGGGTTTTTAGCATGAGCTAGGAAATATAATGGCCTCACAATCGTTTAATTTATAAATCCATCATTATTAAAAATTTTCACTACACTATTGTTGATTCACTAATATTTTCTATAAACATTCAGTCATTAACTTCCCTAATTATTGATAAACTATTTCAACATAATGCACGTGAAAGAATCTAACAAATTTACAAATCAAACAAGTCAATTTTGGGCCCTCGAGGCCTGAGGCTACCTCTGGATTTCAAAGTTATTCCGGCCGTGACTTGATTGGAACAGATTTTTTCCACGCAAATTATGTTCCCCTTCCTCCACCGAGACGACGGTCCTCGGGGAGACAGAGCACAATTTCGAAATATTCTCAAATACTCGTGTATCTTCCATCACTAACTGAAATACAGTTCCGTGAGAATACCTCAACGATGCATAAAATTTGAGTCTTCCCGGACACAAGTTAGCAAAATTTCCAATAACAAAAAAGTCACATTGGAAATTCAACTCAATGAGCATAAGAGTTTGATTGGAATAGTCCTATTTCTAAACCTTTTTAAATGTTCCCAATGAGTAAATTTATTTCAATATCATCATCATTACAATACTGTACAGAACACGATCTGGAAACCTTGGGGATCTAGAGAAGGGAAGCGTTATCTTGACAATTGATAGACAACGATAGCAACAGCAATGTTAATCGAATATTGTCATTATAACGTAGATGTCACTATAGACATGGGACGAGCGTGTATGCCTCAAGAAAGCCGGAGCATATTTTCAGCATTCTCTGTACTTTGTAAACGATTACCAGATTCAAAGTAATTAGAATCTTGTATTTTTTTATTAGAATTATTTTAATAACAATTTTATTACATTATCAGCATTGAATTTTTGAAACATGGCGTTTTTAACTGTTTAACTCTGTGAGGAGATCCTCTGACTCGCTCCTTCTTAATTTTATTGATTTGGTGTGTCGAAATTCAGCTCAGTGCCCAAAAACGTCAATAAAACGACTGATAAAATTTCTTTGTTGTTAATGTAGATTGAGAATGAAAATTTTATTGATTATAGCATCAATTACTTTGATACATCTTTGGAGATTTATAAGCCCTGAAACGAAACAAAATATTGCATGGAAATTGGAGAATCTTGATATGTTTAATATGCAATTAGTACAAACAAATCTGCAAACTCAAAAATTTTGTTGTAGAAATTCCCATAAAATTTCTCTGACAACTTATCAATTGTTGCAAAACTGAAGATTCCACACCCATTGCAACATTTCATATCTATGAATAATAAGACCTGAAAGGTTATTGGTCAATATGATTCTTCAATAAAATGAATTTTGCCTATTGGCATTAATTTATTCTCTATCTCTCTATGTAGAGTGGAACCCTACAAGATGAGCAGTCTATTATATTATACAGTTTAGTTGCAACTACTGCATTATCAACATGGATGAACCCCTTCCCTAATTATGATGAAGCAGATGTAAAATTGAAGACGCCTTTATTAATGTACCAAATGAATCATTATGCCAAGACCCTCAAAGGTACTTGAACAAAATGATTCTCCAGAAAAATGGATTAGACTTAATGTCCCGCTTTCTCTATGTGAAGTTGAGCTCTGTAGAAGGTGAGCATTCTATTACATCGCACAAAACTCTGGCGAGAGGCAGCATACTAAAAGTCAGTTATAAGTAACAAATGCAATGTCAATCACATTGAAATTCGTTTAGTGAGTTCTTTACCCATCAAGGAAAGTTTTTTGATAGTAATAATCGATAAATTTCGCCCCGAATTCGAATAAAAACCCTGATAAAAGGTGCACAGACGAGAAATTGAGTAGGAAAAAGCTTAATGTAGTTGCACAGTGTTACGCTAGAAAGCGCGGGCAGTGAAAATGTTGGGACCTCCACCAGATGGGGTAGAAGAGATCGATTTCTAAATACTAAATGGATGAGTAGTGGGAGATTATTAATAACAAATTTTTGCTTTCTATTTAACTCATGGGAATTTATTAACAACAAACTCTTGATTTCTATTTAACTTCTGAATTTTTTTAATAATTGAAATTACTAGAAATTCAACAACAAAAATATCTGTAAAAATGTATTGCACATTTTAAAGTATAGAAAACGTTCTGTAAGATCTCGCTAACTGTTCGTTCATCTGAATTCTAACTTTTTACAATGGTAGCATGAACTTTATTTATTTCATAACTACAATGAATAATTGGTGACTCGGTCATTCAAGGGTTTTAAACATGAGCTAGAAAATATAATGGCCTCACAATCGTTTAATTTATAAATCAATCATTATTAAAAATTTTCACTACACTATTGTTGATCCTCTAATATTTACATCTATTGTAGATCCTACTAATATTGTAGATCCATCATATTGTAGATCCTCTAATATATATATAAACATTCAGACATTAACTTCGCTAATCATTGATAAACTATTTCAACATAATGCACGGCTAAAAATAATACATTTTAAACAATTTACACAACAAACAAACACGTTAATTTTGGGCCCTCGAGGCATGAGGCTACCTCTGGATTTCAAAGTCATTCCGGCCACGACTTGATTGGAACTGATCTTTTCCACGCAAATTATGTTCCCCTTCCACCAACGAGACCTTTGGAGTAGACCTATTTTGGAACAAATTTGCATGGATAAGACATTTTATGGAACAGACTCACTAACTTGGAGAAGACTTTGTTTTCTAAAGTGGACTGTAATAAAAACTAAGATTTTCATAAAAATGCAACATTTCTATTATAGAAAAGATCATGAGTGCCATATACCTTGATGATGATTCACATATGATTGATTATTCAAGTTAATACGATTTATGTTGTTAAAACAGTTTAGTTTATAATTGAGTTCAATACAAGATGTTTGTTATAGAGAATGTATTTTAATTCACATTTAAGATACCGAACAATAATGAGTATCAAAAATGTAAAGTTGAGTATAAGTAGAATGTTATGAATATTGAACAATACATGAAAATAATAAAAGGTACTAGAAAAGTTATTTTAAAGCAAAGAAATTTGAAGTCCTTTTAAGTAAAAACTGAAGAGTAAAAAGTGGAAGTAATGAAAGTAGCTGAATTGGATCTTATTTATTCAGATCATTATACAAGAAAAAAATGTGTTCAGGACTCAGACCCTGAGTTCTCTAACAACTCGATCATCAGTGCTGTCTTCTTCACAACATAACTCATTCATAAGCTCTTGGTCATCTCCATTTTCTGTGGCAGATCCAGCAGGCAGCAAACGTCTATAAAAGGAGAGATGTGGAATCTCTCTCCATTGGTCACCATAGTGCTTCAATAACAGCTTATGTACATCATTTATTTTGGCAACTTTCACAGGATTGCCATTAGACGGAACATTGAGTTGATCGATTGAACATCATTAATTTGTTGTCATTCTTGACTTCAATAAAGATTTTGACTGTCCAATGTCACTCTGATAAAGACTCTCACCCCTCACCAACAATTTTTGCAATTTATCATTCCGTGTGAGGATAATTCTCTTTGAAGGGTGTTTTTTAAAGTGCCATTTTGATAGCTGCAATTGAACTGGCCTAATAAGGCATAAGAATATCACATCAACTTACACTACATACAGGTTAGGAACGTTTGAATAATAATTGAAACTATGAGGTTTACCAACCGACAAGAGAACGAAACAATATTCTGAACTATATTTTCATAGAGCAACAATAAGACAGGGATGAGACTTGATTTGGAATGAACTGTTCAGTGAAGTAGCCATTTTTGGTTGATGTTGAAACGTTTTGGAATGAACTTGGAGAAGACATGTTTTGGAACAAACTGGCAGAGGATAAGACCTTTTTTGGAAAAAACATCGATTTTCAAAGCCCGTTCTTAATACAAGAATATTTTTTGGAACAAAATATCCACATTAAAAGATGAGAAATTGTCTAAAGAATGTGCTGGCATCAAAAACTCCATTTTGATTTTTGGTGGATAAGACACGTTTTGGAACTATACGACTCACTTTTGGGTCCTCGAGGCCTGAGGCTACCTCCCGATTTCAAAGTTATTCCGGCCGCGACTTGATTGGAACTGATTTTTTCCAAGAAAATTATGTCCCCTTCCACCAATGAGACGACCGTCCACGTAGAGACAGAGGACAATTTCGTGGGAGAGGAAAGTGCAAGTTTGAAATATTCCCAGATAATCGTGTATTTTCCATCGCTAACTGAAATACATATTTGTGAGAATACTTCAACCCTGCTGCATAAAATTTGAGTCTTCCCGGACGCAGCTTAGCAAAATCTTAATGTGAGAAAATTATTTTTCAACAGAAGAATCAATTTCTCTCGACAAAAAGTCACATTGATAATTCAACTAAAAGAGCACAAGAGTCTGATTAAAAAAGTCTAAAAATCTATTCCATTGATACATCGTTGGAGATTTATAAGCCCTGAAACAAAACAAAATATTGCATGGAAATTGGAGACTTTTGATATGTTTAATATGCAATTAGTACAAACAAATCTGCAAACTCAAAAATGTTGTTTTAAAAATCCCCTTAAAATTTCTCTGACAACTTATCAATTGTTGCTGAACACGAGATTTCATACCCATTGCAACATTTCATATCTATGAATAATAAGACCTGTAAGGTAATTGGTCAAAATGATGCTCCAATAAAATGAATTTTGTCTATTGGCATGTGTCCTCTATCACTCTATGTAGAGTGGAAACCTACAAGATGAGCAGTCTATTATATTATACACAGTTTAGTTGCAACTACTGCATTCTCATCATGAATGATTCCCCTTCCCTAATTATGATAAAGCAGATGTAAAATTGAAGACGCCTTAATTAATGTATCAAATGAATCATTATGCCAAGACCTTAAAAGGTACTTGGTCAAAATGATTCTCCAGAAAAATGAATTAGACTTAATGTCCCGCTTTCTCTATGTGAAGTTGAGCTCTGTAGAAGGTGGGCATTTTATTACATCGCACAAAACTCTGGCGAGAGGCAGCATACTAAAAGTCAGTTATAAGTAACAAATGCAATGTCAATCACATTGAAATTCGTTTAGTGAGTTCTTTACCCATCAAGGAAAGTGTTTTGATAGTAATAATCGATAAATTTCGCCCCGAATTCGAATAAAAACCCTGATAAAAGGTGCACAGACGAGAAATTGAGTAGGAAAAAGCTTAATGTAGTTGCACAGTGTTACGCTAGAAAGCGCGGGCAGTGAAAATGTTGGGAACCTCCACCAGATGGGGTAGAAGAGATCGATTTCTAAATACTAAATGGATGAGTAGTGGGAGATTATTAATAACAAATTTTTGCTTTCTATTTAACTCATGGGAATTTATTAACAACAAACTCTTGATTTCTATTTAACTTCTGAATTTTTTTAATAATTGAAATTACTAGAAATTCAACAACAAAAATAATCTGTAAAAATGTATTGCACATTTTAAAGTATAGAAAACGTTCTGTAAGATCTCGCTAACTGTTCGTTCATCTGAATTCTAACTTTTTACAATGGTAGCATGAACTTTATTTATTTCATAACTACAAATGAATAAATGGTGACTCGGTCATTCAAGGGTTTTAAACATGAGCTAGAAAATATAATGGCCTCACAATCCTTTAATTTATAAATCAATCATTATTAAAAATTTTCACTACACTATTGTTGATCCTCTAATATTTACATCTATTGTAGATCCTACTAATATTGTAGATCCATCATATTGTAGATCCTCTAATATATATATAAAACATTCAGACATTAACTTCGCTAATCATTGATAAACTATTTCAACATAATGCACGGCTAAAAATAATACATTTTAAACAATTTACACAACAAACAAACACGTTAATTTTGGGCCCTCGAGGCATGAGGCTACCTCTGGATTTCAAAGTCATTCCGGCCACGACTTGATTGGAACTGACTTTTTCCATGCAAAATATGTTCCGCTTCCACCAATGAGACCTTTGGAGTAGACCTATTTTGGAACAAATTTGCATGGATAAGACATTTTATGGAACAGACTCACTAACTTGAAAAGACTTTGTTTCTAAAGTGGACTGTAATAAAAACTAAGATTTTAATAAAAATGCAACATTTCTATTATAGAAAAGATCATGAGTGCCATATACCTTGATGATGATTCACATATTCAAGTTAATACAATTTATGTTGTTAAAAAAGTTCAGTTTATAATTGATTTCAATACAAGATGTTTGTTATAGAGAATGTATTTTAATTCACATTTAAGATACCGAACAATAATGAGTATCAAAAATGTAAAAATAAGTAGAATTTTATGAATATTGAACTATACATGAAAATAATAAAAGGTACTAGAAAAGTTATTTCAAAGCAAAGAAATTTGAAGTCCTTATAAGTAAAAACTGAAGAGTAAAAAGTGGAAGTAATGAGAGTAGCTGAATTGGATGTTATTCATTCAGATCATTATACAAGAAAAAATATGTTCAGGACTCAGACCCTTAGTTCTCTAACAACTCGATCATCAGTGCTGTCTTCTTCACAACATAACTCATTCATAAGCTCTTGGTCATCTCCATTTTCTGTGGCAGATCCAGCAGGCAGCAAACGTCTATAAAAGGAGAGATGTGGAATCTCTCTCCATTGGTCACCATAGTGCTTCAATAACAGCTTATGTACATCATTTATTTTGGCAACTTTCACAGGATTGCCATTAGACAGAATATTGAGTTGATCGATTGAAAATCATTAATTTGTTGTCATTCTTGACTTCAATAAAGATTTTGACTGTCCAATGTCACTCTGATAAAAACTCTCACCCCTCACCAACAATTTTTGCATTTTATCATTCCGTGTGAGGATAATTCTCTTTGAAGGGTGTTTTTCAAAGTGCCATTTTTATGGCTGCAATTGAACTGGCCTAATAAGGCATAAGAATATCACTTCAACTTACACTACATACAGGTTAGGAACGTTTGAATAATAATTGAAACTATGAGGTTTACCAACCGACAAGAGAACGAAACAATATTCTGAACTATATTTTCATAGAGCAACAATAAGACAGGGATGAGACTTGATTTGGAATGAACTGTTCAGTGAAGTAGCCATTCTTGGTTGATGTTGAAACGTTTTGGAATGAACTTGGAGAAGACATGTTTTGGAACAAACTGGCAGAGGATAAGGCCTTTTTTGGAAAAAACATCGATTTTCAAAGCCCGTTCTTAATACAAGAATATTTTTTGGAACAAAATATCCACATTAAAAGATGAGAAATTGTCTAAAGAATGTGCTGGCATCAAAAACTCCATTCTGATTTTTGGTGGATAAGACACGTTTTGGAACTATACGACTCACTTTTGGGTCCTCGAGGCCTGAGGCTACCTCTGTATTTCAAAGTTATTCCGGCCGCGACTTGATTGGAACTAATTTTTTCCAAGCAAATTATGTTCCCCTTCCACCAACGAGACGACGGTCAATGTGGAGACAGAGCACAATTTCGTGGGAGAGGAAAGTGCAAGATGGAAATATTCCTAGATAATCGTGTATTTTCCATCGCTAACTGAAATACATTTTCGTGAGAATACTTCAACCCTGCATAAAATTTGAGTCTTCCCGGACGCAGCTTAGCAAAAACTTAATGTGAGAAAATTATTTTTCAACAGAAGAATCAATTTCTCTCGACAAAAAATCACACTGATAATTCAACTGAATAAGCACAAGAGTCTGTTCAAAAAATTCTAAAAATCTATTTCTTTGATACATCGTTAAAGATTTATAACCTATGAAACGAAACAAAATATTGCATGGAAATTGGAGACTTTTGATATGTTTAATATGCAACTAGTCCCAATGAAACTGCAAACTCAAAAATTTTGTTTTAAAAATCCCCTTAAAATTTCTCTGACAACTTATCAATTGTTGCTGAACACGAGATTTCATACCCATTGCAACATTTCATATCTATGAATAATAAGACCTGTAAGGTAATTGGTCAAAATGATGCTCCAATAAAATGAATTTTGTCTATTGGCATGTGTCCTCTATCACTCTATGTAGAGTGGAAACCTACAAGATGAGCAGTCTATTATATTATACACAGTTTAGTTGCAACTACTGCATTATCATCATGAATGATTCCCCTTCCCTAATTATGATAAAGCAGATGTAAAATTGAAGACGCCTTAATTAATGTATCAAATGAATCATTATGCCAAGACCCTCAAAGGTACTTGATCAAAATGATTCTCCAGAAAAATGTATTAGACTTAATGTCCCGCTTTCTCTATGTGAAGTTGAGCTCTGTAGAAGGTGGGCATTTTATTACATCGCACAAAACTCTGGCGAGAGGCAGCATACTAAAAGTCAGTTATAAGTAACAAGTGCAATGTCAATCACATTGAAATTCGTTTAGTGAGTTCTTTACCTATCAAGGAAAGTTTCTTGATGGTAATAATCGATGAATTTCGCCCCGAATTTGATTAAAAACCTTGATAAAAGGTGCACAGACGAGAATTTGAGTAGGAAAAAGCTTAATGTAGTTGCACAGTGTTACGCTAGAAAGCGCGGGCAGTGAAAATGATGGGAACCTCCCCCTGATGGGGTAGAAGAGATCGATCTCTAAATACTAAATAGGCGAGTCATGAGGAATTATTAACAATAAACTTTTGTTTTTTATGTAACTTCCGATTTTTTAAAAATAATTTATATTACTAGAATTTCAACAACAAAAGTAATCATTGAATTTATTGCACATTTTAAAGTCAAGAAAACGGTTTGTAAGATTTCGCTAACTTTTCATCTGGAATTTCAACTGTTTAAAATGGTAGCATGAACTTTATTCATTTCATTACTACAATAAATAATTGGGGACTCGGTCATTCAATGGTTTTCAGTATAAGCTGGAAAATATAATGGCACTCACAATCATTCAATTTATAAATCCATCACTATTACAAATTTTCACTACACTATTATTGATTCACTAATATTTTCTATAAACATTCAGACATCAACTTCGCTAATTATTGAAAAATTATTTCAACATAATGCACAGCGAAAAATAATACATTTTAAACAATTTACACAACAAAAAAACACGTTACTTTTGGGTCCTCGAGGCCTGAGGCTACCTCTGGATTTCAAAGTCATTCCGGCCACGACTTGATTGGAACTGACTTTTTCCACGCAAAATATGTTCCGCTTCCACCAATGAGACCTTTGGAGTAGACCTATTTTGGAACAAATTTGCATGGATAAGACATTTTATGGAACAGACTCACTAACTTGGAGAAGAATTTGTTTCTAAAGTGGACTGTAATAAAAACTAAGATTTTCATAAAAAATGCAACATTTTTACTCATATACCTTGATGATGATTCACATATCCAAGTTAATACAATTTATGTTGTTAAAACAGTTCAGTTTATAATTGAGTTCAATACAAGATGTTTGTTATAGAGAATGTATTTTAATTCACATTCAAGATACCGTACAATAATGAGTATCAAAAATGTAAAGTTGAGTATAAGTAGAATGTTATGAATATTGAACAATACATGAAAATAATAAAAGGTACTAGAAAAGTTATTTTAAAGCAAAGAAATTTGAAGTCCTTATAAGTAAAAACTGAAGATTAAAAAGTGGAAGTAATGAAAGTAGCTGAATTGGATTTTATTCATTCAGATCATTATACAAGAAAAAATATGTTCAGGACTCAGACCCTGAGTTCTCTAACAACTCGATCATCAGTGCTGTCTTCTTCACAATATAACTCATTCATAAGCTCTTGGTCATCTCCATTTTCTGTGGCAGATCCAGCAGGCAGCAAACGTCTATAAAAGGAGAGATGTGGAATCTCTGTCCATTGGTCACCATAGTGCTTCAATAACAGCTTATGTACATCATTTATTTTGGCAACTTTCACAGGATTGCCATTAGACAGAACATTGAGTTGATCGATTGAACATCATTAATTTGTTGTCATTCTTGACTTCAATAAAGATTTTGACTGTCCAATGTCACTCTGATAAAGACTCTCACCCCTCACCAACAATTTTTGCAATTTATCATTCCGTGTGAGGATAATTCTCTTTGAAGGGTGTATTTTAAAGTGCCATTTTTATGGCTGCAATTGAACTGGCCTAATAAGGCATAAGAATATCACTTCAACTTACACTACATACAGGTTAGGAACGTTTGAATAATAATTGAAACTATGAGGTTTACCAACCGACAAGAGAACGAAACAATATTCTGAACTATATTTTCATAGAGCAACAATAAGACAGGGATGAGACTTGATGTGGAATGAAATGTTCACTGAAGTAGCCATTTTTGGCTGATTTCGAAACGTTTTGGAATGAACTTGGAGAAGACATGTTTTGGAACAAACTGGCAGAGGATAAGACCTTTTTTGGAAAAAACATCGATTTTCAAAGCCCATTCTTAATACAAGAATATTTTTTGGAACAAAATATCCACATTAAAAGATGAGAAATTGTCTAAAGAATGTGCTGGCATCAAAAACTCCATTTTGATTTTTGGTGGATAAGACACGTTTTGGAACTATACGACTCACTTTTGGGTCCTCGAGGCCTGAGGCTACCTCTCGATTTCAAAGTTATTCCGGCCGCGACTTGATTGGAACTGATTTTTTCCAAGAAAATTATGTTCCCCTCCCACCAACGAGACGACGGTCAATGTGGGGACAGAGCACAATTTCGTGGGAGAGGAAAGTGCAAGATTGAAATATTCCTAGATAATCGTGTATTTTCCATCGCTAACTGAAATACATTTTTGTGAGAACACTTCAACCCTGCATAAAATTTGAGTCTTCCAGGACGCAGCTTAGCAAAAACTTAATGTGAGAAAATTATTTTTCAACAGAAGAAGAAATTTCTCTCGACAAAAATTCACACTGATAATTCAACTGAATGAGCACAAGAGTCTGTTCAAAAAATTCTAAAAATCTATTTCATTGATATATCGGTGGAGATTTATAAGCCCTGAAACGAAACAAAATATTGCATGGAAATTGGAGACTTTTGATATGTTTAATATGCAATTAGTACAAACAAATCTGCAAACTCAAAAATGTTGTTTTAAAAATCCCCTTAAAATTTCTCTGACAACTTATCAATTGTTGCTGAACACGAGATTTCATACCCATTGCAACATTTCATATCTATGAATAATAAGACCTGTAAGGTAATTGGTCAAAATGATGCTCCAATAAAATGAATTTTGTCTACTGGCATGTGTCCTCTATCACTCTATGTAGAGTGGAAACCTACAAGATGAGCAGTCTATTATATTATACACAGTTTAGTTGCAACTACTGCATTATCATCATCGATGAACCCCTTCCCTAATTATGATGAAGCAGATGTAAAATTGAAGACGCCTTAATTAATGTATCAAATGAATCATTATGCCAAGACCCTCGAAGGTACTTGATCAAAATGATTCTCCAGAAAAATGGATTAGACTTAATGTCCCGCTTTCTCTATGTGAAGTTGAGCTCTGTAGAAGGTGGGCATTTCATTACATCGCACAAAACTCTGGCGAGAGGCAGCATACTAAAAGTCATTTATAAGTAACAAATGCAATGTCAATCACATTGAAATTCGTTTAGTGATTTCTTTACCCATCAAGGAAAGTTTCTTGATCGTAATAATCGATAAATTTCGCCACGAATTTGGTTAAAAACCGTGATAGAAGGTGCACAGACGAGAAATTGAGTAGGAAAAAGCTTAATGTAGTTGCACAGTGTTACGCTAGAAAGCGCGGGCAGTGAAAATGATGGGAACCTCACCCTGATGGGGTAGAAGAGATCGATCTCTAAATACTAAATAGGCGAGTCATGAGGAATTATTAACAATAAACTTTTGCTTTTTATGTAACTTCCGAGTTTTTTAAAATAATTTATATTACTAGAATTTCAACAACAAAAGTAATCATTGAATTTATTGCACATTTTAAAGTCAAGAAAACGGTCTGTAAGATTTCGCTAACTGTTCATCTGGAAAATGTTTTCTGGAAATGTCTAACTGTTTAAAATGGTAGCATGAACTTTATTCATTTCATTACTACAATGAATAATTGGGGACTCGGTCATTCAAGGTATAAACCCTTGCATAAGCTAGAAAATAGTATAATGGCACTCACAGACGTTTAATTTATAAATCCATCATTATTGTAAATTTTCAATACACTATTGCTTACTCACTAACATTTCCTATAAAAATTCACACATTAGCTTCCCTAATTATTGATATACTATTTCAATATAATACACGGCTAAAAATAATACATTTTAAACAATTTACACAACAAATAAACACATTACTTTTGGGTCCTCGAGGCCTGAGGCTACCTCTGGATTTCAAAGTTATTCCAGCCGCGGCTTAATTGGAACTGATCTTTTCCACGCAAATTATGTTCCCCTTCCACCAACGAGACGACGGTCCACGTGAAGACAGAGCACAATTTCGAAATATTCTCAAATACTCGTGTATTTTCCATCACTAACGGAAATACTCCTTATCATCGAAGATGATAAGGAGTATTTTGGGACTGCGACTGCATCATAGAAGACGAAACACAGACTTACTGAAGCAGGTGAAGGTGAAATACCTACAAAAAGAAGCTCACCTGATAAAATGGAGATGGCCGGCCATGTGGCAAGGATGACAGCAGAGCGATGGGCGAAAATATGCACGGAGTGGATACCACGAGATCGGGCCAGAGGGAGAGGACGTCCAGCGTGCCGATGGAGAGACGAGCTCACCCAAAGAGTTGGAGATATGTGGCTGACAATAGCCAGGGACAGAAAGAGATGGGAGAAAATCATCAAGAAATTGTAAATTTGTGAATAGTTATTGAAGTTACTGTCAAGCTGCCAGCACAAAATATCATTACCTCATATGAGAGGCTTTTGTTCTATTTAGAATGTCAATAAAGCTTTATTATTATTATTATTATTATTATTATTATTATTATTATTATTATTATTATTATTATTATTATTATTATTATTATTATTATTAACGGAAATACAGTTCTGTGAGAATACCTCAACCCTGCATAAAATTTGAGTCTTCCCGGACACAAGTTAGCAAAATTTTAATGTGTGAAAATTTCTAACGACAAAAGAGTCACACTGAGAATTCAACTCAATGAGAATAAGTGTTTGATTGAAATAGTCCTATCTGTAAACCTTTTTGTACAGTCCTCACTGCAATATGGATTAGTGGTTTGGGGGGAGGGGGGAGCATTCAACACTCATCTATTAGCTCTATTTGTAATACAAAAAAATGATTATAAAAATAATACTAAATAGACCCATGATATACCCTTCTATTCAAGCCTTTAATGGAATTAAAGTGATGACAATCCACCAGCTGTATGTATTGAACGTCTTTAAATACTTTCAGAGTAACAAAAATATATTTTGAAAAATACATAATGAACATCAACGAACCAGATACAATATAAATGTTATGACTCAGATCTGACAATCAACCGTGGCGTTTTTAACTGTTTAACTCTGTGAGGAGATCCTCTGACTCGCTTTTTCTTAATTTTATTGTTTTGGTGTGTCGAAATTCAGCTCAGTGCCCAAAAACGTCAATAAAACGACTGATAGAATTTCTTCGTTGTAAATTTAGATTGAGAATGAAAATTTTATTGATTATAGCATCAATTACTTTGATACATCTTTGGAGATTTATAAGCCCTGAAACGAAACAAAATATTGCATGGAAATTGGAGAATCTTGATATGTTTAATATGCAATTATTACAAACAAATCTGCAAACTCAAAAGTTTTGTTTTATAAATTAACTTGAAATTTCTTTGACAACTTATCAATTGTTGCAAAACTGAAGATTCCATACCCATTGCAACATTTCATATCTATGAGTAATAAGACCTGTAAGGTAATTGGTCAAAATGATTCTCCAATAAATTGAATTTTGCCTATTGGCATTAATTTGTCCTCTATCTCTCTATGTAGAGTGGAACCCTACAAGATGAGCAGTCTATTATATTATATTCAGTTTAGTTGCAACTACTGCATTATCAACATGGATGAACAACCCCTTCCCTAATTATGATGAAGCAGATGTAAAATTGAAGACGCCTTAATTAATGTATCAAATGAATCATTATGCCAAGACCCTCGAAGGTACTTGATCAAAATGATTCTCCAGAAAAATGGATTAGACTTAATGTCCCGCTTTCTCTATGTGAAATTGAGCTCTGTAGGAGGTGGGCATTTCATTACATCGCACAAAACTCTGGCGAGAGGCAGGATACTAAAAGTCAGTTATAATTAACAAATGCAATGTCATTCACATCGAAATTCGTTTAGTGAGTTCTTTACCCATCAAGGAATGTTTCTTGATAGTAATAATCTATAAATCTCGCCCCGAATTTGATTAAAAACCTTGATAAAAGGTGCACAGACGAGAAATTGAGTAGGAAAAAGCTTAATGTAGTTGCACAGTGTTACGCTAGAAAGCGCGGGCAGTGAAAATGATGGGAACCTCCCCCTGATGGGGTAGAAGAGATCGATCTCTAAATACTAAATAGGCGAGTCATAAGGAATTATTAACAATAAACTTTTGCTTTTTATGTAACTTCCGAGTTTTTTTAAAATAATTTATATTACAAGAATTTCAACAACAAAAGTAATCATTGAATTTATTGCACATTTTAAAGTCAAGAAAACGGTCTGTAAGATTTCGCTAACTGTTCATCTGGAAAATGTTTTCTGGAAATGTCTAACTGTTTAAAATGGTAGCATGAACTTTATTCATTTCATTACTACAATGAATAATTGGTGACTCGGTCATTCAAGGTATAAACCCTTGCATAAGCTAGAAAATAGTATAATGGCACTCACAGACGTTTAATTAATAAATCCATCATTATTGTAAATTTTCAATACACTATTGCTTAATCACTAATATTTCCTATAAAAATTCACACATTAGCTTCCCTAATTATTGATATACT
Organism: Nilaparvata lugens; assembly: GCF_014356525.2. Taxonomy (NCBI): domain Eukaryota; kingdom Metazoa; phylum Arthropoda; class Insecta; order Hemiptera; family Delphacidae; genus Nilaparvata; species Nilaparvata lugens. Next base: position 2,569,385 of record NC_052518.1, on the reverse strand, counting down.
ATTTCAATATAATACACGGCTAAAAATAATACATTTTAAACAATTTACACAACAAATAAACACATTACTTTTGGGTCCTCGAGGCCTGAGGCTACCTCTGGATTTCAAAGTTATTCCAGCCGCGGCTTAATTGGAACTGATCTTTTACAGGCAAATTATGTTCCCCTTCCACCAACGAGACGACGGTCCACGTGAAGACAGAGCACAATTTCGAAATATTCTCAAATACTCGTGTATTTTCCATCACTAACGGAAATACTCCTTATCATTGAAGATGATAAGGAGTATTTTGGGACTGCGACTGCATCATAGAAGACGAAACACAGACTTACTGAAGCAGGTGATGGTCAAATACCTACAAAAAGAAGCTCAAGTGGCAAGGATGACAGCAGAGCGATGGGCGAAAATATGCACGGAGTGGATACCACGAGATCGGGCCAGAGGGAGAGGACGTCCAGCGTGCCGATGGAGAGACAAGCTCACCCAAAGAGTTGGAGATATGTGGCCGACAATAGCCAGGGACAGAAAGAGATGGGAGAAAATCATCAAGAAATTGTAAATTTGTAAATAGTTATTGAATTTACTGTCAAGCTGCCAGCAAAAAATATCATTACCTCATATGAGAGGCTTTTGTTCTATTTAGAATGTCAATAAAGCTTTATTATTATTATTATTATTATTATTATTATTATTATTATTATTATTATTATTATTATTATTATTATTATTATTATATTATTATTATTATTATTATATTATTATTATTATTATTAACGGAAATACAGTTCTGTGAGAATACTTCAACCCTGCATAAAATTTGAGTCTTCCCGGACACAAGTTAGCAAAATTTTAATGTGTGAAAATTTCTAACGACAAAAGAGTCACACTGAGAATTCAACTCAATCAGAATAAGTGTTTGATTGAAATAGTCCTATCTCTTAACCTTTTTGTACAGTCCTTACTGCAATATGGATTAGTGGTTTGGGGGGGAGCATTCAACACTCATCTATTAGCTCTATTTGTAATACAAAAAATGATTATAAAAATAATACTAAATAGACCCATGATATACCCTTCTATTCAAGCCTTTAATGGAACTAAAGTGATGACAATCCACCAGCTGTATGTATTGAATGTCTTTAAATACTTACAGAGTAACAAAAATATATTTTGAAAAATACATAATGAACATCAACGAACCAGATACAATATAAATGTTATGACTCAGATCTGACAATCAACCGTGGCGTTTTTAACTGTTTAACTCTGTGAGGAGATCCTCTGACTCGCTCCATCTTAATTTTATTGTTTTGGTGTGTCGAAATTCAGCTCAGTGCCCAAAAACGTCAATAAAACGACTGATAGAATTTCTTCGTTGTAAATTTAGATTGAGAATGAAAATTTTATTGATTATAGCATCAATTACTTTGATACATCTTTGGAGATTTATAAGCCCTGAAACGAAACAAAATATTGCATGGAAATTGGAGAATCTTGATATGTTTAATATGCGATTAGTACAAACAAATCCGCAAACTCAAAAATTTTGTTTTATAAATTAACTTGAAATTTCTTTGACAACTTATCAATTGTTGCAAAACTGAAGATTCCACACCCATTGCAACATTTTATATCTATGAATAATAAGACCTGAAAGGTAATTGGTCAAAATGATTCTCAAATAAATTGAATTTTGCATATTGGCATTAATTTGTCCTCTATCTCTCTATGTAGAGTGGAACCCTACAAGATGAGCAGTCTATTATATTATATTCAGTTTAGTTGCAACTACTGCATTATCAACATGGATGAACAACCCCTTCCCTAATTATGATGAAGCAGATGTAAAATTGAAGACGCCTTGATTATTATATCGAATGAATCATTATGCCAAGACCCTCAAAGGTACTTGATCAAAATGATTCTCCAGAAAAATGAATTAGACTTAATGTCCCTCTCTCTCTATGTGAAGTTGAGCCCTGTAGAAGATGGGCATTTCATTACATCCCACAAAACTCTGGCGAGAGGCAGGATACTAAAAGTCAGTTATAATTAACAAATGCAATGTCATTCACATCGAAATTCGTTTAGTGAGTTCTTTACCCATCAAGGAATGTTTCTTGATGGTAATAATCGATAAATTTTGCCCCGAATTTGATTAAAAACCTTGATAAAAGGTGCACGGACGAGAAATTGAGTAGGAAAAAGCTTAATGTGGTTGCACAGTGTTACGCTAGAAAGCGCGGGCATTGAAAATGATGGGAACCTCCCCCAGATGGGGTAGAAGAGATCGATATCTAAATACTAAATTTGCGAGTAAATGGGAATTTATTACCAACAAATTATTTCTTTCTATTTAACTCATGGGAATTTATTAACAACAAACTTTTGATTTCCATTTAACTTCTAAATTTTTTTAATAATTGAAATTACTTGAATTTCAACAACAAAAATAATCTGTAAAAATGTATTGCACATTATAAAGTCTAGAAAACGGTCTGTAAGATTTCGCTAACTGTTCATCTGGAATTCTAACTTTTTACAATGGTAGCATGAACTTTATTCATTTCATTACTACAATGAATAATTGGGGACTCGGTCATTCAAGGGTTTTTAGCATGAGCTAGGAAATATAATGGCCTCACAATCGTTTAATTTATAAATCCATCATCAAAAATTTTCACTACACTATTGTTGATTCACTAATATTTTCTATAAACATTCAGTCATTAACTTCCCTAATTATTGATAAACTATTTCAACATAATGCACGTGAAAGAATCTAACAAATTTACAAATCAAACAAGTCAATTTTGGGCCCTCGAGGCCTGAGGCTACCTCTGGATTTCAAAGTTATTCCGGCCGTGACTTGATTGGAACAGATTTTTTCACGCAAATTATGTTCCCCTTCCTCCACCGAGACGACGGTCCTCGGGGAGACAGAGCACAATTTCGAAATATTCTCAAATACTCGTGTATTTTCCATCACTAACTGGAATACAGTTCCGTGAGAATACCTCAACGATGCATAAAATTTGAGTCTTCCCGGACACAAGTTAGCAAAATTTCTAATAACAAAAAAAGTCACATTGGAAATTCAACTCAATGAGCATAAGAGTTTGATTGGAATAGTCCTATTTCTAAACCTTTTTAAATGTTCCCAATGAGTAAATTTATTTCAATATCATCATCATTACAATACTGTACAGAACACGATCTGGAAACCTTGGGGATCTAGAGAAGGGAAGCGTTATCTTGACAATTGATAGACAACGATAGCAACACCAATGTTAATCGAATATTGTCATTATAACGTAGACGTCACTAAAGACATGGGACGAGCGTCTATGCCTCAAGAAAGCCGGAGCATATTTTCAGCATTCTCTGTACTTTGTAAACGATTACCAGATTCAAAGTAATTAGAATCTTGTATTTTTTTGATTAGAATTATTCTAATAACAATTTTATTACATTATCAGCATTGAATTTTTTGAAACATGGCTTTTTTAACTGTTTAACTCTGTGAGGAGATCCTCTGACTCGCTCCTTCTTAATTTTATTGATTTGGTGTGTCGAAATTCAGCTCAGTGCCCAAAAACGTCAATAAAACGATTGATAGAATTTCTTCGTTGTTAATGTAGATTGAGAATGAAAATTTTATTGATTATAGCATCAATTACTTTGATACATCTTTGGAGATTTATAAGCCCTGAAACGAAACAAAATATTGCATGGAAATTGGAGAATCTTGATATGTTTAATATGCAATTAGTACAAACAAATCTGCAAACTCAAAAATTTTGTTGTAGAAATTCCCATAAAATTTCTCTGACAACTTATCAATTGTTGCAAAACTGAAGATTCCACACCCATTGCAACATTTCATATCTATGAATAATAAGACCTGAAAGGTAATTGGTCAATATGATTCTTCAATAAAATGAATTTTGCCTATTAGCATTAATTTGTTCTCTATCTCTCTATGTAGAGTGGAACCCTACAAGATGAGCAGTCTATTATATTATACAGTTTAGTTGCAACTACTGCATTATCAACATGGATGAACCCCTTCCCTAATTATGATAAAGCAGATGTAAAATTGAAGACGCCTTTATTAATGTATCAAATGAATCATTATGCCAAGACCCTCAAAGGTACTTGATCAAAATGATTCTCCAGAAAAATGGATTAGACTTAATGTCCCGCTTTCTCTATGTGAAGTTGAGCTCTGTAGAAGGTGGGCATTTTATTACATCGCACAAAACTCTGGCGAGAGGCAGGATACTAAAAGTCAGTTATAAGTAACAAATGCAATGTCAATCACATTGAAATTCGTTTAGTGAGTTCTTTAACCATCAAGGAAAGTTTCTTGATAGTAATAATCGATAAATTTCGCCCCGAATTTGATTAAAAACCTTGATAGAAGGTGCACAGACGAGAACTTGAGTAGGAAAAAGCTTAATGTAGTTGCACAGTGTTACGCTAGAAAGCGCGGGCAGTGAAAATGATAGGAACAAATTTATTTCAAGATGGAATAAAAAAGATGTTGTCACTTTCACATAGTGAATAACTAGTAAAAACACTTATTGAAATGGGCTATTCTTTAAATTAATAAAACAAAATTTTATTAATTTGTTTTATAACCTGACGATGGTGTAATATCACCGAAACTAGTTGTTAAACTATTTTAAATTTTTTTAAAAAATAAAGGGTGCGTATTAATCCTGATTATCCATCAGAAGATGGTTTGATATTTGAAGTTATAACTCTTGATAGTGATGAATCTATTTCATGTGTAAGCTGTTGTAATTTTTCGTACTCTAAAAGTTCTTATAGAATTGGCTTTAACAATATTGTTTTATTGAATAGCTAGTGTAAACTCAAGTCTATCTTATGTTAAAGCAAATTTGTCTTAGAAGTTACTAACTTGTAATGTTTTACAATTTGACAGGTATTTGTCTATAACACGTTATAAATTTACGCAGTGGCACCATTTCACCAAACTGCTAGGAGGGGCAAAAACCACGAGGTATGAGGGGGGGAAAGGAATACGCCCAAAGGATAGAGGGTCCTGGGTTTCCCCATAAATGTTACATTCGAAGATGTTATTATATGCTTCATTTTCTCCAGTTTTATACAAATGTGGTTGAAGTATCAATACAAGCATATAGGCCTACATTATTAGTTAATCATGAAGTATTTATTAGAAATTTAGGCCTACAGAGAGGCCCTAAAGTAGGAATACACTGAAACAGATTTCTTAAAAATCATGGAAAAAGATAAAATTTTCTTTTACAATGACAGTTTTAACAATTTCATTGGGGATCAATTCAATTCAATTCAATTTCATTTATTGCCAATTAGAATATCCAAAACATATTACAAAATCTTTATAATATGACCTATCATTAAAAATATAAATAAATAAGCATAATTACTCATACATATACTTGAATAAAATATAAAATCTAGGCATCATCAGCAAAAAGAAAATCTTTGCCCGCTGGTGAGAGTTGCAAAACAGTAAAAGAAAAACATAATATTTCGAAATAATGCAGAAAGTTAAAGTTAAATTTAACTTATAATTACAAAATTTTATAACAGCAGAATCATAAAAAATCAAACAAATATTGTGCAGAGAAAAGACTATAAAATGAAAATAAAATAATCTAAATTAAATTGCTATATTTAAGGTAAAGAAATATTCCCTCTTAATCCACTCATTGACGCTCTTTTTACTAATTTTGAAATCATATTCCAATTGGAAAATAACTTTCAGTTAGAAAGCTAAAGAAACAATTAGCTGTTCCCATAATTCTCACCAACTCTTTACATATATTTTTGATTGTGCCCTTTCTTTTGCTTTCACTGTGACATCTTGCAACTTGTTAATTCTCACGTTGAAATTTATGTAATAACTTACTTATTGTGCCCTCATCAATAATTGTACCCATTCTATATTTAAGCTTTAACTATACCACAGAGAAAAATATATTCTTTATTACTCCGTACCCGTAGCCATACTTCCAAGGTAATTTTGCTACATTGTTGATACTGTAGAAGGAATTATACTACTGCTGTTTAAAAAAAGTATTAAATCAGTATGAGATTCTAAGGATTCGTGTAGATAGACCCGCATTTTCATTATTCATCTGATCCTTGGGGGGGGGGGGCTAGGCCACCTGCCCCCCTTAAATGGCGCCCCTGAATTTATGTTGTAGCCGATTATTGTCTTATTAGATACTTGTAAAGTTTTACAATTCGACAGGTGTTTGTCGATAACACGTTGTAAGTGAAAACAAACTGACTGTGCGAATTGTTTCCTTTGTGTTGCAGAGGGAAGAACATTCGGTATTGGAGCTAGGAAGAGGCTGCAAATGGCATTGTTGCCAATTATGTACAAACTGGGCGTTATTACCACACTGCTCGTTGGTCTGACTGTGCTCACTCTCAAAGCAATCACCATAGGTGTGGTGCTGTTGATTCTAGCCTTTGGGGGCATCTTCACCAAGATCAAATCTTCGCCCTGGGATGACCACCATGTGAGTAGTTCATCATCATCATCTCTCTCTCTCTCTTTCTCTCTTTCTCTCTCTCTCTCTGAAACTGTCTGGCCCTAGAACGATCACATGACAACCATTCCCCACCCATCCCACAAATACAAACCCTTTTAACCTGTTATAGAATGAATTGTATATATATTATATAAACTCATGTTATTTTAATTATCCACTGCTACTGCTGTATATTACTTAAAGTTGATTACCCTGATCTACTTTCAGCCTACTTCATTTTATTAATCAATAATTTGATCTTATCTACCTATATAATTATTTTACTCTATCAATTTTCTGTTTTTTCTCTTAAATATTTATATTAATTAAAACTTTTACAATATTTCCATTAATAAATAAATCCTTAGTTTAATTAATTAAATTAACGTTTTGGTAGAGAGTTAGTGGGGAGGATATTTTTAATATTCTTTCCGAAGAATGGACATTGATATGTCCAAAGCTCCGCCAATTTATGTAGATGCATTACAATATAATTATCTATAGTTATTACATTACAAATTGCTTTTTCATATCATATACAGTTCAATAATTATTTTCTTAGTCTATATTATGTAAATTCATCTATAATTTTGCTGTATTGTAAGCTATTGTATCTAAGTGTTTAAGCCAGTATATATTGTAATCTACATAAATAAAGTACTCAATCAATCAATCTCTACCTCTTTTGGGTTGTGTGGCAGAGAGAAACTGGAGTCCTAACTCCGTCCCAATGTAGGCACATAATCAAACAATCTCTTCATAAATAAAGAACTCTAACCTCATCTCTCTCTCTCCCGGTCGTGTGTTTTCAAATCAAATCAAATTTATTTATTCATTTAAAATACAATGAAATTACATAAAAAAATACATATGAATAGGTTCCCCGCTTGGATGACAGGTCTGTGTGCGTGGAGGAGTCGCATAAAGCAAACAATATTCATTTTATAATAATTATGTATCACATCTAACAATATGGAGAAAATAAATTAATTATATACGGTAAGTAATTGGAAAGATATTATACGTAAATTATAATTTAACAAATAAAATATATATATATACTTCGAGTGAAAGTTTGGATTGATTTTTATAAAAAACATTTTATTGAGAACTATCCGACAGCAATCAGGGGTTTATTCAGCTTTAAAGCAAACGAGAAAAAACTTTAAAGAAAATGGAAAATTTGGAAAAAAGAGAACCAAAAACGGAAGATCTAATTTTTCAAATATTGGGCGAAAGAAGTAGAGCGTCCGCCGCTTGAGTCCCGATGCTAAGGAGCCACACAAAAAACCCTCCGCCTGTAAACAGCGACAGTGCAACGCTCATTAAATTTGGTGTTAGTTCTGGGGGAACATTTCTGTAAAACCAGTGGGCTAGGTGGAAAGAATTTGAAAGTTGGATAGAATTACCAAGCCGGGGAAATTGAATATTTATATTTAATCTATTCCTAGTAGGGTAATCATGCTGTATTTCTGTAAAATTGATGCTATTTTTTCTAATGAAGACTAATAGCTTTTATAAATAATTGCTTAACTGAAACAGGTTAAGGTTGATGGAAAGGAAATTAATTTATATCCTTCTTAGGGCCATTTGCACAGTCAAAGTTTAAACGAAATTAAATCAGCTTGTGGCTTAAACTTAAAATAAAACACATTATAGCAACGAGACTTGATACGGATTTAATCCAGTTTAAAATAATATTTATTTTAAACTGGGATTATGCAAACGACCCTCAGAGAATCGGCAATTATTTGTTGAAACACGCCGACTTATGAAGTTACATCACAATATTATATTATCGTTATTCTAATTGCATTTAATCTTTATTCTCATTGATTAATTATCTATACTTTGTAAAATTCGTTGAATAATTAGCATTACCGTCATTTAATGTAAATTAGTGTATAAGCCAGTACATATTGTAACATACATAAATAAATAAATCTAATCTAATCTCTCTCTCTCTTTAGGGTTGTGTGGCAGAGAGAAACTGGAGTCTTAACTCTGCCCTTAATAAAGGCAATTATTCAATTAATTTCTCTCTCTCTTTTCGCAATCCATCTATTGATTTTCACACTTCATTCTATCTACTCACTGAGTTTTGTCTGTTCATAATATAGAAGTCATTTTTTTATCGGAAGTTGAAATAAATACGATTAGGACGTTGTTCAAATGATTTTGTTTCTGGATTTGGGTTGTTGTCTCACATCTCTCTCTCCCTCCTAGATTCTCTACTCTCTACTCTCTTTTGTAATCTATTGTGTAATCTATTTATGTAATTTTTTTTCTCATTACAAAGAGTTGTGTGGTAGAGTGGACCAGGAGTCCTAACTCCGCCCTAATAAAGGCAATTAATCAATCAAAATCAATCTCCCGATCGTCTGTTAATGGGAAGGATATTATTGTATATCCTTTCCAGAGAGTCGACAATTATTATTTCTGTGGCTTGGTGCAAAAACTAACAATATCAATTTTTTCAAAAATGAGTTTAATACACTAATACATCAATAATATCGAATATTTCAGGTCCAGAAGTGCTAATGTCCTATTTCAAAGCAATAGAAAGTTATAGAATTTATACTACCAATGTCATGATTTAGTAAGTTAGTTTTAGTATTTAGTAACTCCACTCTCAGAGTGTGAAAACTACCAATGAAGACATATTTTATTAGATTGTCATTTTATACTCCGTGCCAGAACTACAAATGTCGACTTCTACACTTCTAGCACTCGCATTTCCGTATCGAAATGCCGTAGTTCGAAAATTCAAGGTGAACTTTCAAGCTGATTTGTGAGAAAGTTGATATTTTGACATAGGTAGTTCTTGTACCAAGCAACAGGTTTGTTGAAACATCTCCGATTTATGTATTATGTAGTTACATTACAACTGTGTAAATATAAATTGCATTCGATCTTAATTCTGATTAATAATTTTTCATACTCTGTAAAGTTCGTTGGATAATCAGCTACACTGTCCGTCGTTTATTGTATTAGTGTATAAGCCAGAATATTTATTGTAACTTACATAAATAAGGAACTCTAATCTAATCTTATCTCATCTTATCTCATCTCATCTCATCTCTCACTCCCTCTTCTTTCTCTAATCAGTGTCCAATGTTACATACAAATCATCCATTTATGAATATCTTCACCATGTGTTAAATTCCTTATTCCTTCAACCATTGATTTATTTATTTATTCATTTAACAATTTATTTATTTATTCCTTTAACCATATCAAATTCACTATTACTCATCACAATAAATCATTTATCTTGAGCCAGCTAACAAACATCGATTTGTTGCCGTCTTTATAAATTCTATTAGATTAAACAGATGATGTTTATCAAGTTCCGTTTCATCTGATGAAATTCAAAAGGACGGCAAAACATTGAACGTCCTAAAATTGATGTGTGTGTAACTGGCTTCATTATTCTGGTATTCTAAACATCTAGTTCTCAATTCATCAAGTAAGGTTTTTCATTTAAATATTACCTTGAAACCATTCCCGTCGTGTGTTGATGGAAAGGATATTATTTTATATCATTTTTAGAGAATTGGTATCTATTTGTTGAAACACCGCTGATTCATGTAGTTAGCCTACATTGCAATAATTATTATTATCGTTATTCGAATAGTATTCAATCTTCATTGTGATAAATGATTTGTAAAAGTAGTTGAAGAATTAACTATACTATCCTAAAATTAGTAGATAAGCGTATAAGCCAGAATATGATATTGTAACTTACATGAATCTAGAAGTCTAATCCAAACTAATCTTTCTCTCTCACACACTCTCTCTCTCTCTCTCTCTTTTGGTAGAGAGTTAGTGGGGAGGATATTTTTAATATTCTTCCCAAAGAATGGACATTGATATGTCCAAAGCTCCGCCAATTTATGTAGATGCATAACAATATGATTATTATCTATAGTTATTATATTACAAATTACTTTTTCATATCATATACAGTTCAATAGTTATTTTCCTAGTCTATATTATGTAAATTCATCTATAATTTTGCTGTATTGTAAGCTATTGTATATAAGTGTATAAGCCAGTATATATTGTAATCTACATAAATAAAGTACTCAATCAATCAATCAATCAATCTCTATTGATCTATGGATTTTGAACTGTCGTTTCATCCGTTTTCACTTTTCAGTTTTCTCTTTTTTCTTATAGTATTATTTTCACTGATTCAAATTAGAAAGAAATTTTGTTTTTTTTCTTTCTTTCATTCGCTATTTGAAAATGTTATTATTTTGTAAATTGCTTTATTTTATCTCTTCTCTCTCTCTCTCTCTCTCTTTCTTCTCAATCCATCTATTGATTTTTCATCAATTGTGAAAATAGTTGAATAATTAACTATACTATCATAAAATTAGTAGATTTGTGTATAAGCCAGAATATATTGTAACATAAATGAATCAAAAACTCTAATCTAAACTAATCTTCCTCTCTCACTCTCTCTCTCTTCTCAATCCATCTATTGATTTTTCATCAACTTGTAAGAATAGTTGAATAATTAACTCTACTATCATAAAATTAGTAAATTTGTGTATAAGCCAGAATATATTGTAACTTAAATGAATCAAAAACTCTAATCTAAACTAATCTTTCTCTCTCTCTCTCTTCTTAATCCACCTATTGATTTTCCATCAATTTGTAAAAGTAGTTGGAAAATTAACTATACTATCATAAAATTAGTAAAAATGTGTATAAGCTAGAATATATTGTAACATAAATGAATCAAAAACTCTAATCTAAACTAATCTTCCTCTCCCACTCTCTCTCTCTCTCTTCTCAATCCATCTATTGATTTTTCATCAATTTGTAAGAATAGTTGAATAATTAACTATACTATCATAAAATTAGTAAATTTGTGTATAAGCCAGAATATATTGTAATTTAAATGAATCAAGAGCTCTAATCTCAACCAATCTTTCTCTCTTTCTTTCTCTCTCACTCTCACTCTCTCTCTCTTCTCATTCCATCTATTGATTTTACATTTTTCCCTCTCTTCACTCAGTGATCTTTGTTCGTTCATATAGCAGCCCTTTTTTTTATCGAAGGTGTAATCGAAGAAGATTGAGACGCTGTTCAAATAATTTTGATTTCATATCAGGGTTGTAATTTGCTTTTCTTACTCTCTCTGTCTGTCTGTCTCTTTCTCTCTCTGCCTATATATATTTCTCTTTTCTCAATTCATTTATTAATTCTACACTTCCCCTATTTGCTCACTGAGTTTTGTTTGTTCATAAGCAGCCATTTTTTCATCGATTGTGATTGGCTGATGATCTCTCTCCATTTCTCTGCTGCGCATATTCGAAAATAATTTTGACTACGACTGGGAAATCTCCCTCCTCACCACCCATCACCTCTTCCTCCCACACCTCCTTTTGGTAGAGAGTTAGTGGGGAGGATATTTTTAATATTCTTTCCGAAGAATGGACATTGATATGTCCAAAGCTCCGCCAATATATGTAGATGCATAACAATATAATTATTATCTATAGTTATTATATTACAAATTGCTTTTTCATATCATATACAGTTCAATAATTATTTTCTTAGTCTATATTATGTAAATTCATCTATAATTTTGCTGTATTGTAAGCTATTGTATATAAGTGTTTAAGCCAGTATAGACCTATATTGTAATCTAAATAAATAAAGTACTCAATCAATCAATCCTCCCCCATCCATACCTTCAATTTCTCGTTCTTCTTCTTCTTATTCTACCTTCGCATATTGAGACGCGACGTGGCGTGACATGACGTGACCTTAGACTCCTATAGTGTGGTCCACGTTATAAAGGTAGTGAAGAAAGATAGGAAAACAATGTTTGTCAATGCCTTCTATAGATGGTAGCTGATACAGGTTTATTGATGTAATATCAACTGTTCATTCTCGTTTAAAATAATCAATTATATTTTATTAAGCGATAAATTATATTTTTCAATAATTTCATAATCGATTTTCATGATTAAGATGAAATGTTTTGTTAATTCTACATTGTTATATTAACTGCTCATTCTCGTTTAAAATAACCATTTATATTTTATTAAGCAATAAATTATATTTTTCAATAATGTCATAATCGATTTTCATGATTAAGATGAAATATTTTGTTAATTGTACATTGTTAAAAGACGATCTGGCAACAAAGCAAAAGCGAGAAAGAAATAGCGCTATCCGCTTTGTTGAATGATAGACAAGGATAGCAATACCATTGCTAATCAAACACTGCCATTATAACGTGGACCTCACTATAGATGAGTTAACATATGATAATTTTATATTAAGACTGTACAAAGGCTAAAAATAAACTTTCTACTGGTGATATTTTTCAAAGTTTTTCGATTTGTATATCATCAAGCTATCAAAATGAAAAAGTTCTCTCAAGAAAACATTCTCTTTCCGATCATTACTTTTTGAGATATGAGCGCCTAAAGTTTAATTTTTTGGGACAGAACATTTCAAGTTCGGTAAGAGATAAATGAAATTTGCCATGAAATTTGGAAGATAGATTCTTCATGTATTGTTGATCTAATAAAACAAAAATTCTCTGAAAAATATAAATTTTTGAGAAAGTTATTCAATTTACCAAGAATGACCAAATATGACACAACTAAAAGTTATTTTTGGTCATTTTTAGTGAATTGAATAACTTCCTCAAAAATTGATATTTTCAGAAAATTTTTGTCTTATTAGATCAAAAATACCATGAAGAATCTAATCTATCTTCCAAATCTCATGGATTTATCTCCTACTTAACTTGAAATGTTCTGTCCCAAAAATTGAAACTTTAGGCGTTCATATCTCAAAAATTAGTGACCGGAAAAAAAAATTTATTCGACCACCAACAAACATTGTACAAAAAAATTGAAATAAAATAACATAACTGGTGTAGCAAACACCCACGTAGTCTAAATGCCCCAAAGGTAATCCTGTGTGGGGCCTTTCTTCGTATATTTAATCACAATAGAAAATGATCAAACAAAAGATAGAAAAAAATGAAAGAAGGAATATAGAGAGTCTTACATTAATATAGTATACAAAATCTTAAGAGACTACACAATTTTAAAAAAGAATCAAGAGAAAAAAATTGAAATAAAAATAATAAATCATATTGCAATTTAAACAGTTCTCCGTGCGGGCAGCACATTCCAAATGATAATTATCTATTCTTCAGTCAACAGATGAAGCCATGCAAAATATAAGTGCTATGACACAATATAATTACATAAATAATTCAAATTCCCAACCATACAAAAACTAAATCAAACATGAAAAACAAAATATCAACTTTCGAGCATGAAAATTTTCATAAAACAACTGTGTATCATCAATCGCAACAATGAATTTTTTTAATCTGGCCTTTACTATTTGGCTATATTGACACTCCTGTAAGTCAGGTTGCAAGGCGTTGTAAAGCTTACCACCTACATATCTAAAAAATCTTCTGTTATGCTCAAGCCTAGGTCTATGTAATTGAACTCTATTTCTATAGCGTACATTATAATCAGCGATATGGGTTTATGTTGTCAATTGACTTTTATTTTTGAAAGTATCCAAAACTGCTTTAAACAAAAAGGAATATGTGACTGGTAATACATTAAGGGATCTGAACAGGGGTAGCGAGTGTTCGATCCTTGGCTTGCCACAAATCAATCTTATAAAATGCTTTTGTGCTACAATAATAGGTTTCAAATTTGTTGTATATGCACTTCCATAACATATGAGTCCGTAATTAATGTTTTCTTAAGAAAACTTTTTCATTTTGATAGCTTGATGATATACAAATCGAAAAACTTTGAAAAATATCACCAGTAGAAAGTTCATTTTTAGCCTTTGCACAGCCTTAACATCGAGACGAAACTAGCACTTGTGAAAATTGTTATATGATCATATGATAATGATCAACTCATCTATCAGACTCGAGTCACGTCATGTCGCGACACATCTCGTCTCAATATGCGACTAGTAGTATGTGATATGTCAGAAAAGTAACAAGTTATTTAGAATCTCTTCAAAAGAACTCTCTCTGTAAAGAGTCGCTCTAATAGAACACAATTCCAAGTTCATGAACTTAACGTAGCTAATACTGTTGTGCTCTTCTATCATTGAGAGGCATTCCGTTCCTTAGAATAGGACTGGCTTGAATATTGACTTGTATATTTTCATTTTAGTTCCCTGGCTTATTTCCTGTTTTCCCAGGATGGTTCTGCTAAGCTTGTAATACACTTGGTTGGCTTTCCTTACTCTATTGTTTATCTCTTCATCAACTATCCATATGCATTGATTAATGTCCCAAGATATTCATAGTTGTTTACCCATTCCAATATTAATCTCTTCATCAACTTTCCCATCTGCAGAGATAAATGTCCCAAGATATTCATAGAGTTGGTCACCCTTTCCAATAGTTTACCATCCCATGTTAAGCTACGTTTACACTAAGTAGCTAGAGAGCTATATAAAATTTGAGCTACATATAGCTCTGTCAGCTACATATAGCTCTGCTAGATGTAGCTCTGCTAGATGTAGCTCTGCTATAAGTAGATTTTAACGCTAATTTTATCTAGCAGAGCTATATGTAGCTCTGCAAGATATTTGGAATAAATTTTACTGTTCAGTTCCCAGTCAGATGCCGAAGAAGAAGGTAGTTCTTGCAGCAGTGGCTGCTTTCGCCGCAGCTACTGTGATATTTTCAGCACAGAGAAGAGAAAGAAGATATTGGATAAGACCCTCACTTCAGGCTAGAAAACTTTACAGTTGTAGTGATCTTTTGAAAGACCGAAATGAGAACGATATAGACTGTGATATAGAACGATTTGACTTATGAAATTCGTTGTGATGGTAGTTTCAAGAACTTTCTTCTAATATTGTCTTTATTCCAGTCAAATTCACTCTCCATTTTTGCACAATAATATGATTATAAATCAGAAAGAATTGCTTGTAATTCGCAGTAGCCTACTAGCACTCTGACAACAAATGAGTACAGTATATCAGGTGATCAGGTGTAAATCCAGGAGGCACTAAACAGCTGCAAACAGTTGCGGCAGCCTTCCTTCAAGGACAGAGCAGCTACATATTATCTAGCTCTGCTATAAACCAAAATTGACATATAGCAGAGCTACATGTAGCTCTGGTTCTCTTTGATGTTTACCGAAAACTTTGGATAGCTCAATTTCTGCTATATAGCTGAGAAAATTGCTATATAGCCGGGCTATATAGCAGATTTCCAGTGTCACGTTTTGAGCATGTAGCAGAGCTATAAAGCTCTGCTACATGTAGCTCTGCTATATAGCTCTCTAAACCTAGCTTTATATCAATGGTCGCCAAACTTACGAGCCTGTGAGCTAGAATAGCATTTATAAATCTTCTAATGAGCTAACAAGGAATATAAGACTGAAGAAAGTACGGTACGCAAAATTAAATTTTCACACTTTTATTGCCTATAAAGATACATTTCTAGTGTTGAAATCTACTTATCTCATAGTAATAAGTATAACAAAAGTTGAAATGTACATTTCAATAAGAGCAGTGGAACTCTTTTTTGGTCATCAATTATTTTCTTGACGTTTGGAGTGTACGTTGTAGTAGTTGTCCAATTTTGTTCATCAGTCAGTCTGTTCCTATATCGATTTTTTAATGAATTTCATACTTGAAAAAATGCTTCACACAAGTAGGTAGAGCTTAACATAGCTTTCAAACCTCAATGCAACTTGAATACTATTTGGATACATTTCTTCGGGATTTGAGCCTAATATTTCCAGTTGTAGAAAGTTATCTGAGAGACAGATCAGTAGTGGAGTTTTGAGAGAGCTGCCTAACCAATAGAAATCGAGGGTGGTGGCCTCCCCCCTCCACCCCCCCCTCCCAGTCGGCCATTTTGGCCCCGCCCCCAGCCAATAGGAATCAAGGGGCGTGGCCACCCCCCCTCCCCACCCCCCCTGCCCTAGTCAGCCATTCCCCCTCCACCCCCCCAGCCCTAGTCAGCCATTTTGGTACTGCCCCCTCCACCCCCCCAGCCCCAGTCGGCCATTTTGGCCCCGCCCCCGCCAATAGAAATCGAGGGGTGTGGCCTCCCCCCTCCACCCCCCCAGCCCCAGTCGGCCATTTTTGTCCCCGCCCCCAGCAATAGTCAAGGGCGTGGCCACGCCCCCCTCCCCACCCCTGCCTAGTCAGCCATTCCCCTCCCCCCCCCAGCCCTAGTCAGCCATTTTGGTACTGCCCCCTCCACCCCCCCGCCCCAGTCGGCCATTTTTGTCCCCGCCCCCAGCCAATAGGAAGCAAGGGGCGTGTTCAATCCATGATGTAGGCTAACCATCATGAAAATCATGAAAATTGAAATTTTTTATTTTCTCGAAAATCCATGATGTAATCTCAGAAAATCCATGTGTAGCTAACCATCATGAAATTCATGTAAAATTGAATTTCTTATTTTCTCGAAAATCCATGATGAAACACCAACATGAAAATCATGAGAAAATTGAATTTTTTTTTTTCTCGAGAATCCATGATGTAGCTAACATCATGAAAATCATGAAAATTGAAATTTTTTATTTTCTCGAAAATCCATGATGTAATCCCAGAAAATCCATGATGTAGGTTATCCATCATGAAAATAATGAAAAATTGAAATTTTCCATTTTCTCGAAAATTCATGTGTAAATCTCAGAAAATCCATGATGTAGGCTAACCATCATGAAAAT